>NC_083346.1:118863202-118981520 GCF_019175385.1 Lycium barbarum | reverse complement strand
GTGAGCTTATGCCTATAAGCTGCAAACAGCTTATAAGCTAAAAAAAAAAAGTTGGGGTAGTCTAACTTATTTTTTTTTGGCTTATAAGCTGCTTTAGATAAGCTAAGTCAAATGAGCCCAATTATTTTTTTAGCTTATTTTAAGCACAAAATGACTTTAAGCTTGCCAGCTAAACACTCAAAAAAGCTGAAAACAGCTTATAAGCCAATCCAAACGGGTTCTTAAAAGGACCAAAACTAAGGGGTCGTTTGGTAGAAGGTATAAGTTGGGATATCCCAGCACTAATTTTTGTACCATGTTTGGTATAAGATATAAATTTATTCTAGTACTAATTTATATCTTGTACCAAATATGATATAAAAATTAGTGCTGGATATGCCAGCTTATACCTGGTACCAAATGACCTTAATACATATTTAAGGGACTATTTTGAACCTACCCTCCAACGTAAGAACCATTTGTCATTTTTCTCACCAAATTAATTACAATACATCCCCAAAAAACTACTTGCCCTTCACACTTTCCTTCTTTTCTCCATTCAAGATTCATACATACATTCAACAATGCTCACCCAAATTGCTCACAAACTTTGGAACCAAAGAATCATTGGAACTCCTTTGAATAATAAGAGATTTTATGGGGTAATACCAATGGTGATAGAACATTCTTCAAGAGGTGAAAGAGCATATGATATATTCTCAAGACTCTTAAAGGAACGAATTGTTTGCATAAATGGCCCAATTAATGATGCCACTTCACATGTTGTTGTTGCTCAGCTTCTTTTTCTTGAATCTGAGAACCCATCTAAGCCTATTCACATGTACCTTAATTCCCCTGGTGGGGCTGTTACTGCTGGTTAGTGTTTTCTAATTGTTTGGGAAAATAACACTCTATGTCTATTTGGAGAAAATATTTACCTAAAATGACCCACATTTCTAATATTACCCTAAATGACCCTTTTGTACATTATTATGCACTTTTATTTAAGTTTTATACATTGTGTACAGTAAGTGTATAATGTTGTATAAACACCGTTGTGAAAAAAAAGTTGGCTATGCGGATGTAAATTAAAAATATGGCTACGTGGATGTAATATATTATGCTGGATTGTATATTATTCAAATTATCCTTTTTTTATTTTGTAAAATTTGGTTTAGTTTTGCCTTTATAAGCTTTGTGGTTGTGGATATGAAAGTGGGATTTGCTTAAATTGGAGAGTAAGTAGATATATTCAATATCAAGATTTGATTTTTATCTTGTTGGTTGTTTTTGGGATAAAACAATTGAATGTAGGGTGTATTTGCTTCCACGGAAACTGTTTTCTTACTTCTTTTCTTGTGTTTGGTACGTAAGCAGAAAAATATTGTTCCAAAAACATTTGTATCTAGACAGAGTGTGGGGTGGGAGGTAGGGGTGCGGGGTGGTGGTGATGGGGGCTATGGGGGATGGGGTGGCAGTGGGTTGGGGGTTAGGGGGTGGGGGTGGGGTTGTAAAATTTGGTTTAGTTTTGCTTTTGATAAGCTTTGTGATTGTGGAAATAAAAGTGGGATTTAGCTTAAATTGGAGGAGAAATTAGATACTCAATATCAAGATTTGAATTTTACCTTGTTGGTTGTTGTTGGTTTCTTTTGGGATAAGACAGTTGAATGTAGGGTGTATTTGGTAGGTAAGCAGAAAATATTGTCCCAAAAGCATTTGTCTAAAATCTAGACAAAGTGTGGAGTGGGAGGTAGGAATGCGGGGTGGTGGAGACTGGAGATGGGGGTTGTGGGGTATAGGGTAGCGGTGGGCTGTATTGGAAAGGGGGGGGGGGAGGTTGAGACAATCAGTGTGGAATGCTACTCGTAAAACTTGTTTTACGTAGTTGCACTAGGAATTGTTTGCATTAATGGTCCAATTAATGATGCAACTTTGCTTCTTGTTGTTGCTCAGCTTCTTTTTCTTGAATCTGAAAACCCATCTAAGCCTATCCGCTTGTACCTTAACTCTCCTGGTTGGGCCGTTACTGCTGGTCAATGTTTTCTAATTGTTTCTCTTTGATTTGGATTTTTTTTTTTTTTGGCCTTTATAAGCTTTGTGGTTGTGGAAGAGAAATTAGATATTCAATATGAAGATTCGATTTTTATCTTGTTGGTTGTCTTTGGGATAAACCAATTGAATGTAGTGTCAAGTGTGTGTTTGGTTCCACGGAAAATGTTTTCCTGGGAGTGATTTTCTCACTTCTTTTCTTGTTTTTGGTATGTAAGCAGAAAATATTGTCCAAAAGCATTTGTATAAAATCAAGACAAAGTGTGGGGTGGGAGGTAGGGGTGCGGGTGATGTGGTATAGGGTGGCGGTGGAGTGTGTTTGGGGGGGGGGGGGGATGAAACGATCAGTGTGCAATGTCACTCGTAGAACTTATTTTCTGTACTTAGGAAGGTTCTTGTTTTCCATGAACATTGACCAACCAAACATGTGAAAAGTGAACAATTTCTGGAAAATGTTTTCCCCCGTACCAAAACACACCCTTAGCTTAAATTAGAAATGAGATTAGATATTCATTATTCTGTCTCAAGATTTGATTTTTATCTTCTTGTTGTTGGTTGTCTTTTGGATGAAACAATTGAATGTAGTTTTGTAGATTTTTCGGTTTTGCATCTCCTCAGAGGAAAATAATCTTTACAGAGAGAAGTGAAATGAAATTGAGATTTAGCTAAATTGGAAATGAGATTTGATATTCTATCTCAAGATTTAATTTTTATCTTGTTGTTGGTTGTCTTTGGGATGGAAAATTGAATGTACTTTTGTAGAGTTTTAGTTTTTGCGTCTCCTTGTAAGAAAATAATCCATACAGAGAGAGATGTGAAATGAAATTGGGATTTAACTAAATTGGAACGAGATTCGATATTCTGTATCAAGATTTGATTTTTATCTTGCTGTTGCTTGTCTTTGGGATAGAACAATTGAATGTAGTTTTGTAGAGTTTTAGTTTTTGCATCTCCTTAGAGGAAAATAACGTTTACAGAGAGAAGTGGAAATGAAACTGGGATTTAGCTTAAAGTGGAAATGAAACTGGGATTTAGCTTAAAACAGGAAATGAGATTAAATATTCATTATTGAATTTCAAGATTTGATTTTTATCTTCTTGTTGTTGGTTATATCTGGGATAAGACAATCGAATGTAGTTTTGTAGAGTTTTAGTTTTTGCATCTCCTCAGAGGAAAATAATCTTTACAGAGAGAAGTGAAACAAAAATGTGATTTTTGAAAAGATTTGATTTTTGAGAAGATTATGTAAAGAGCTAACGTGTTCTTCTGAGGACACAGAGCTCATATATAGCTCTTCCATATAGGCTGATTAAGGCTTAAGATGTTGTTATACTTACATTAGGTCCAGTGTCAAGACATTTTCTTTTAGTTGAACAGTTGTGTGTCACTGTAGGGGAAAGTGTTAGATGCAGAAAACTCGTACATTTGCTTAAAAAATTACTACTGTATTTAATATTGGAATAAAATGGACCTGTATTGGACGTAATGGATAGAGAGGATTCATATTTTCCGACTCCGCCTAAATTTGGAATGAGCTATTCTGTATTGATATAAAGCATCAGGCACAAAAGGGGAGACGGTAAATATTTGGCTTTAGTAAGCTGCTGTTATTTTTTTTAATTTCTTCGGGATGAAATATTATCCTCATTTATTCCATGCTCTTTCCCGAATTCCACAATTATTTGTTTGTTCCTGACCTAGATGGTTAAGTTTCTAACCTTTTCCCCTTGCTTTGTTCTTTATTTACAGTTTCTCAACCTTATAAGGAAAAAACCTTCTCTTATCTTTTTCCCCGAGTGCCATTTTGTTTTAATTGATCGTGATTTGCTTTCATATTTGATGTGGGAGTTGGATAGATAATAGGAGAACAAGATAATGAGCTCTCCAAGTGTTATGATTTAATCTGCATATTTGGGTTTTAAGTTTGTTCTTATATCTCTTGTGAATCGAGTATGAAGAAGTGCTTGTTCTGTTGTTTTGGGGAAAGAATGCTAGCTTTTTAATCTTTTGTAATTTTGACTTCATTTCTCATCTAAGGCATATCTACTGACGTTTAGTTAGTACGATACTGCGTCATGTCATCTATGATTTGATTCCAACGTGCAATCAACACTATGTTTGACTGTGAGACCGATTTAATATATTGAATGTGTCTAATAATTGTTGAGCCTGCGATAACTTTCATCAAACTTGGTCCGAAACAGATCTTAAGTTATAGTGGAATGCATTGGGTCTTACTATAAGGACTAGTTAATATACCTTGGCCAAAGTCTGTCGTCCGAACAGATCTTAAGTTATAGTGGAATGCCTTGTGTCTTACTATAATGACTAGTTAATATACCTTGGCCAAAGTCTGTCCTTTTTCAAACAAAAGAACACGTATTTCTGCTAATAACGACCTGACGATTACATTTTGTTTTCCAGTTTGGATTACACAATCTCAAAGTTAGTTGATAATATGTGTGGTTATAGCTCGACGAGTTCTTTTATTTTGGTCAGGTTATTGTGCTGATACTCTATTTCTGTGATTAAAGCTTGAACAAAGTGGCTTGGCCACGATGAACTTGTAGCTAATATAGAATCTGTGGTTTAGTTGTTCTTTATCTAATACCTTGGCAGGACAAAATTGCAAGATCATTTCCTTAACTTATGTGCTCCTTTTTAAAGATTGCCGTAGTTTTCCTGAATCACTGACTCATTTTATCTTTTTCACATTGTCTAGGTCTTGCTATCTATGATACAATGCAGTATATTCGATCTCCAATTAATACTATATGTCTAGGTCAAGCAGCTTCAATGGGATCCCTTCTATTAGCTGCGGGTGCAAAGGGTGAGAGACGATCTCTCCCTAATGCTTCAATTATGATTCATCAGCCTTCCGGTGGATATAGCGGGCAGGCTAAAGATTTGACAATCCACACTAAACAGATTGTTCGTGTGTGGGATACTTTGAACGACTTATATGCAAAGCATACGGGACAACCTATTGAAACAATTCAGAAGAATATGGATAGGGATTATTTCATGACACCGGAAGAGGCCAAGGAGTTTGGAATAATCGATGAGGTTATAGATGAAAGACCAATGGCTTTAGTAACTGATGCTATTGGTAGTGAAGCCAAAGAAAAAGGATCAAGTTAGAATTTGCAGTAAGACTGACTCTACATTGTTGTCTTTGTTAACGTTACCTCCGCTAATTCACTTTGATGAGATGATAACTCAATATGTTGTTTTCCCAGTTATTTGTTCTAGTGAGTTTAGATGAGCTAGAATGATTTCTGGGATTAGATTGAAAGCATCCTCTGATATTAACTCCAAATTATGTGCCTAAAACTGCTGTTCTGAGCTCAGTCTAACAGCAGTTGAGTTTTTGGAGTACAGGTATTTAATAAGACTGAAAATTTTAGCACTTAGCTTCAAAAAACTGAACCATTGATTCTTTTTTTTTTTTTTTTTGGTTTCCTACAAAAAATAGGTGGAATACTGAATGATTCTTGACTCTAATAAATATTTAGAAATTGTCCTTAGATAAGAAATGTAGTTGGTTTCCAACTCCAAAATAAGTTAGTTCATTTCCTTAGGGAATTTAAGTTAGCCCAAGAAAAACTTTTTAAGTTATAAATTATGTAATCTCATGCAGGGCTTGAACATCACAACCTAAAAAAGTTTTTGTACGAGAAAGGTTGATCTTTTTTGTGAGTCTTGCAAGGTTTTTTTCCCCCATGGCTATGATCACTTATCATTAAAAATTATGACAAAAAATTCCAATAACCAAAGATCAATTTCATACTTTCACCTAGCTATGTTTTTTATACTTACTATCCATGGAACAATTTAGAGTACTGCCATATAACATAAGCTCTTCTTATGACATGTCGAGTTTTTGTTTTGCCTCAACAGCTTTCAAAACTTTTTTCTCAACATCTTTTATATATGTGTGATAAGTATTCTACCAAAGACAAGCTACAAAAGCAAGGCAAAATACAACGATTAATAGTTTCCGCTGAATAAAAGTAGAAACAGAGAAGCTACAATCTCCTCTGTGATTCAATGAAAATTTTAATAATGAATGAATAATGAAGCAGGATTGTCTTAAAGTATACCACTATTTGAGAACACTATTAAAGCACATGTACCGGGAAATATAAGGAAACAAAGCAAGGCAAACACAAGTTGTCTTCCAACACAAATAAATATGATCTAGTGGTCAAGTTTTCACTTTCCCTTTTTTCAAACACAAATTGTCTTCCAACACAAATAAAAATGAGCTAGTGGTCAAGTTTTCACTTGCCCTTTATTCAAACACAAATACAAGAAGAACAAGCCTGTACTATTTTCCCTCTTTGCTTGCTAGTAAAGTACACGCGAGCTCTGCTTACGGAAAATGCTTGGACCATATGTGGACATAATCATATCCAACAAGAGGGAAAATTGCAAGGACACAAAGAGGATTGCTGGAATGAGGACTACTATGCCGAGTGAAATGAGTGTCAGTCCCCTTTTCTGACAAAAAACGAGGTAAAACGTAGCACCAAATGCTATCATCAGAAATGACAGTGAAAAGAATAGCATAAGGAGGCCTATAATTAATCTCTCTGGAAGTCGTTTAAGAAAATCCTCTTCTGCATATCTCGAGGTGAGGATAGACAAAAATATTAGCAGAGAGGTAACAGAAGAGTATAGACTTAATAAAACCGAATTAGCAAAAACCCTGAAGGCCCCTTCGTTGGAGAAGAGTGGAAAACCACTGTTTTGATTGTTTCCACCTGGCACAGTGATGGCTGCCGCAAATCCTACTGTTGCTGTTAGGGCTGCAACAAATATGCAGGAATTTGCAGTTCCTTTCATCCATTTCTCTCCATTCTTGACCAATTCTTTGTGTTCCTCAGTGAACATCATTTTTGGAGTTTTTCCGTACGAGTTTTTCTTTGTTCTGAAAGTTGGCTGAACAAACTTTTCCACTTCCTGCATAAATATAGACACCAAAATGGAATTGTTCAAACATTTTACAGGTAATGCTAAGGACAGTAGCCAAAAGCATAGATAAGTTTCCTTAATTAGTTGAAGCAGCATGCCTGACATTAATCGTCAATTGACATTTGATTATGGTGGTTTTCTAGGCGATTTGTTAATTTCTTAAAATAGCTTATGGTATGAGCTCTACTGTACCACTATAAACTATTTTGCATTTTAAGGCGTGCTCTAATTATTTCCTTCAAACAAAGTGACTCACAAGCATACCCCGAAAACCTAAAAACAAACGAAATTAAACAAGTTGGGGTCTTGAACCAAGTTATAAAGTTGAAGCTCATACCTGAAACCATTGCAATTCACGCTGCATTTGCAGAGCTGCACCAGAGAAAAGATTAAGGCGGCCAAGAGGTGCTACCTTTCCAGCCATATGTAATATATTGTCTCCTGAAATGTCTTCATTTGCTGTTACCAAATATTTATATGCACTTAACTGATATATAAGGTTAAACACCTTCTCATAGCGATTTGTTACTGCAAGGTGAAATAAGTTATGATTCTCAGAATCAACAAACCAAATTGCGGCTGGGTAGCGTTCAATAATTTCTTCTATGATTTCAGAAGTTCCTGAACTTGCTGCTGAAAGAAGTGCCGTTCTAAGTACTGGCTCCATATCCTCAGCGAAATCACGTTTCATAAGTTCCTCACAAAGACATTTCACAACATTAAGAGCCGCTTCATGCATCAATTCTGTTTCCCCAATTTGTCTGCTTGATCTTGCTGTAAACAATAAGAACTTTCTTAGAACATGATGTGGAACTAACAAATAGTACATCATGAGATGATAAATTTCTTAAGAAGATTTTATTCCACTACATCAAACTGTATTGTCAATTACACTAGTATAAAGTAGGAACAAACTATCACAAGAGTAACATAATAGTTCCCAAACACATGAAGTCATCGCCCATCTACTACTATTTTGCTCTTATCACAAGTCACTATTATTAACATTATAACTTAGATATTTTCTATGTCCAACTCCCTATCACGCGACTTAGTGCATTTGACAATCAGTTCTGTAAGCGTCAACACTTTCTTACAGGAATGTGATTACAAATCAGTACTTAACCTAATCAGGTACAGCAGGAAACTAGAAGTGTTTATTTTTTCAAAAAAGATGTTCTTAGTTTGAAGAGATAAGGTGTTTGGCCAAATTTCAAGGGAAAGAAAGTGTCTTTGAGTAGTAGTAAAAATTGCTTTAATTTTTTCCAAGGCAAAAATACACTTGTACAATATTTTAAATGTACCAAACTATTCGAACAGTACAGAGGAAGTCTAAACTCATGCGTTATCGACAACACATCTATGACCAGTCTCATAACATGCCCCCACTCTATGTATTTTGATCTTTTTTGATAAATAAGGAAATTTGAAATATATGAAGCCAGTATCAAGTGATTGCTGGAGAAATTGATCAGTTACGACCAAAGGTTATTGGATTTTACTTTTTACATTTTGATTAAAATGAAATTGAAAGACTTAATTAAAGTCTCTCATAATAAATATTTCAAATCATGTATCGACATAGAAACAATACTAGCAATTTAAAAGTGAATCTTTACACTCTTCTTTCGCAATTTGGCGCTCAAAAGAATATTTCTATTATATATAAATGTGGTAAATGGACGAACACAGCTTCCCATGGTTGTACCATGGGCTTTAAAAATTATACATACAATGAATGTTTGTACTATAAGTTATATAAATTGTACAGCTTAACCAATTATTTTTATACCCCACGTAGACATATGTCATAGTACTTAATATTTATTCCCTTCTCATGTATAGACATATATACTTCAAATTTAATTCTCCGACACATTTATTTCCTCCGTGCACTTTTATTTGTTCACTTTTGACTTTTTGTGTTCTAGCTGAACATTTATTCTCTTCTCATGTATAGACATATGCAGTTCAATTTTAATTCCCCTACACAAATTTATTTCCTTCGTGCACTTTAATTTGTTATAAATCCCACATGGATATATGCCATAGTACTGAATATTTATTCTCTTCTCATGTATACACGTGTGCACTTCAAATTTAATTTCCCGACACATATTTATTTCCTCTCTGCACTTTTACTTGTTCATTTTTTGACTTTTCACGTTTTTGCTGAATATTTATTTTCTTTCCATGTATCTATGTATGCACTTTAATTTTAATTATCCGACACATATTTATTTTCTTTGTATACTTTTACTTGTTCACTTTTAACTATTCACGTTATTTAAGAATTAATAAATGAAGTACTCCTTTCGTCCCATATTTCTTGGCCACATTACTTGACTTTTCACGTTATTTAAGAATTAATAAATGAAGTAGTCCTTCCATCCCATTTTCTTGGTCACATTACTTAACTTTTCACTTTTTTAAAAATTAATAAATGAAGTACTCTCTTCGTTCCATATTACTTGGCCACATTACTATACTTGACTTTTCATGTTCTTTAAAAATTAATATATGTCTATTTTTCTCTTCTATATTTTTCTTCTTTTCTATTTCTAATATATCTAAGTGTGAAGAGAGGACTAACACAACAATAAAAATTTGTACCACATGCTATATAAATGAGATGGATGTGTGGGCACACTAGGAGTGATAGGATTAGAAATGAGGCTATTCGGGATAAGGTGGGAGTGGCCTCGGTGGAAGACAAGATGCGGGAAATGCGACTGAGATGGTTTGGGCATGTGAAGAGGAGAGACATAGATGCTCCAGTGCAGAGGTGTGAAAGGTTAGCCATGGATGGTTTCAGAAGAGGTACGGGTAGGCCAAAGAAATATTGGGGAGAGGTGATTAGACAGGACATGACGCAGTTACAGCTTACCGAGGACATGACCTTAGATAAGAGGGTGTGGAGGACCCACATTAAGGTAGAAGGCTAGTAGATAAGTCTCGTTATCTTTCCTTATTAGTAGGCGCATTATAATTTCTTGTGCTCTGATTTATGTTATTATTTGCTACTTTTTGTACTTTGATTACTCTATTTTATCTGTGCCGCTGTCGTTATTTGCATTTCCATATCGCTTTGAATTCCTTGATTATCCTGTTTTACTGTGTCGCTTGCATTATTTCATTGCAATATCGTTTTGAATCTTTTAACCTTATCTGACTCCCTTTTTATGCTTCTATTGAGCCGAGGGTCTCTCGGAAACAGCCATCCTACCTTGGTAGGAGTAAGGTCTGTGTACATTCTACCCTCCCCAGACCCCACGATGTGGGATTTCACTGGGTTGTTGTTGTTGTATGCTATATAAATTGTACATTTTAACTAACTATATTTTTACCCCACGTGGTCATATGTCATAGTACTGAATATTTATCTCTTCTCATGTATACACGTATGCACTTCAAATTTAATTTTCCGACACATTTATTTTCTCCGTGCACTTATACTTGTTGACTTTTCAAGTTCTTTACAACAACAACAACAACAACAACAACCCAGTGAAATCCCACATCGTGGGGTCTGGGGAGGGTAGAATGTACGCAGACCTTACTCCTACCAAGGTAGGATGGCTGTTTCCGAGAGACCCTCGGCTCAAAAGAAGCATAAAAAGGGAGTCAGATAGGGTTAAAAGATTCAAAACGATATTGCAATGAAATAATGCAAGCGACACAGTAAAACAGGATAATCAAGGAATTCAAAGCAATATGAAAATGCAAATAACGACAGCGGCACAGATAAAATAGAGTAATCAAAGTACAGAAAGTAGCAAATAATAACATAAGTCAGAGCACAAGAAATTATAATGCGCTAATGCACCTACTAATAAGGGAAGATAACGAGACTTATCTACTAGCCTTCTACCCTAATGTGGGTCCTCCACACCCTCCTATCTAAGGTCATGTCCTCGGTAAGCTGTAACTGCGTCATGTCCTGTCTAATCACCTCTCCCCAAAATTTCTTAGGCCTACCCCTACCTCTTCTGAAACCATCCATGGCTAACTTCTCACACCTCCGCACTGGGGCATCTATGTATCTCCTCTTCACATGCCCAAACCATCTCAGTCGCATTTCCCGCATCTTGTCTTCCACCGAGGCCACTCCCACCTTATCCCGAATAGCCTCATTTCTAATCCTGTCACTCCTAGTGTGTCCACACATCCATCTCAACATTCTCATCTCGACAACTTTCATCTTTTGAACGTGAGAGATCTTAACTGGCCAACACTCCGCCCCATACAACATAGCCGGTCTAACCACCACTCTGTAGAACTTGCCCTTGAGTTGTGGTGGCACCTTTTTGTCACATAACACTCCAGAAGCTAGCCTCCATTTCATCCACCCTACCCCAATACGATGTGTGACATCATCGTCAATCTCCCCGCTGCCTTGCATGATAGACCCAAGGTACTTGAAACTACTTTTCTTTTGGATGGCCTGAGCACCAAGCCTAACTTCGACGCCAACCTCCTGAGGTGTCTCACTGAACTTACACTCTAAGTACTCTGTCTTGGTCCTACTCAGCTTAAATCCTTTAGACTCCAAGGTATGTCTCCAATCCTCCAGCTTAGCGTTAACTCCGCTACGAGTCTCATCGATCAGGACTATGTCGTCCGCAAAAAGCATACACCATGGCACCTCACCTTGAATTTGTCGCGTCAATCTATCCATCACCAAGGCAAATAAAAACGGACTAAGAGCTGATCCTTGATGCAATCCCATCACAACTGGAAAGTGCTTTGAGTCCCCTCCTACTGTCCTTACTCTAGTTTTGGCTTCCGCATACATGTCTTTGATCACCCTAATGTATGCTACAGGTACACCTTTAGCCTCCAAACATCTCCATAGGATTTCTCTTGGAACTTTATCGTAAGCCTTTTCTAGGTCGATGAATACCATATGCAAGTCCCTCTTCCTCTCCCTATACTGCTCCACCAGTCTCCTCACAAGATGAATGACTTCTGTAGTTGAGCGTCCCGGCATAAATCCGAACTGGTTCTCTGAAATAGACACGCCTCTCCTCACCCTCATCTCCACCACTCTTTCCCACACTTTCATAGTATGGCTTAGTAGCTTGATACCTCTATAGTTTTCGCAACTCTGGATATCCCCCTTGTTTTTGTATAGAGGGATCATTACGCTCGACCTCCATTCTTCGGGCATCGTTGCCATCTTAAAGATGACATTAAACAACCTAGTCAGCCACTCCAAACCTGCCGAGCTCGCGCTCTTCCAAAATTCTCCAGGGATCTCGTCTGGTCCGGTCGCTCTTCCCCTGCGCATCCTACGGACAGCACCCTTAACCTCCTCGACCTTAATACTCCTGCAATACCCAAAATCGTGACGCCTCCCTGTCTGCTCCAAATCTCCCAACACGATGTCTCTCTCCCCTTATTCATTTAAGAGTTTGTGAAAATATGACTGTCAGACTGTTTAATGAGAGTCTCCTCTACCAATACTTTTCCATGCTCATCTTTAATGCACTTCACTTGATCCACATCGCGCCCTTCTCTCCCGCACCCTGGGTAGCCTGAACAATTTCCTATCCCCACCTTTCTCTTCTAGTTCAGCATAGAGGCGTTCAAAAGCTGCCGTTTTTGCCGTCGAAACCTCCGACTTCGCCTCCTTCCTCGCTATCTTATAAAGTTCCCTATTCGTCCACGTCTCCACCTCATCCTTGCTTTCTATCAGCTTCGCATACGCCATTTTCTTTGCTTCCACCTTCCCTTGCACTTCTCCATTCCACCACCAGTCCCCTCGATGCCGACCACGACTACCTGTCGAGACTCCCAACACTTCTCTTGCTACAACCCTAATACAACTAGTCGTCCTATCTCACATACTGGTCGCATCCCCACTACTATCCCAGGCCCCCATATCCTTCAATTTCTCTTCCATCTCCAGGGCACTAGCCGTGGAGAATCAATAAATGAAGTACTTCCTCCATTCCATATTACTTGGCCACATTACTAAACTATTTTTTTTACTGAATATTTATTCTCTGTTCATGTATACAAGTATGCATTTCAATTTTAATCATTCGACATATATTTATTTCGTCCATGCACTTTTACTTGTTCATAAATGAAGTACTCAATATTACTAATGGTATACCCCATTTTAACCGGGTTAATTTAGAGTACAACATATTGGAGATTCCTATTTTTGCTTATTTTAAGGAGTCGCCATCTAATTTGTTATATCCCATATTTTGCACCTCCGGAAAATTTGAAATAATTGTGACAAGTTAGAGACAAGGCTATATTTTGATCTTATTTAGTATATATTACATGAGGAGATTTATAAATGATTTTTTTTTATTATAAGAATAGAAATTATTTTCTCATAAGAAAAGAAAATTATCTTTTTACCTTTTTTTTTTAAAAAATGAATGGTACAAAAATTTGTACTCTTGATATTAGCCTGGGGAAATTTAGAATTTGATGAGATGGAATTTTTATCCATGTCTTGATCTTTATGAAATATTAGTACATGTTTTGATTTTATAAAGTACGTATAATTTATTGATGATATATTGTTCACATTAGAAGATTGGATAACTAAGGGGATATTTTTCATAATACTAAAATAATAATGAACGGATAAGGACCAAAGTGCTAAGTGTAGAGTGTGATACACGTGTACAAAGAAAAGTACACTTATTGTGACTCATGGTATAAAAAAAAAATCCATAGTTTAAGTGAAGCTTACCATTTTGTTCCACGTATTTTTCTATGATGCATATATACACACATATCTTCGTACTTATGGAAAGAGCAACACAAAGTTGCTGAACCTCGTTTTCTTTCCCCTTTTGTAACTAAAGCACATCAATTTCAAAGTTATCCTATACGAATTATTGTTAAAGAATTCATAAGGTGCATTTAATTTCAAGCTTAAAAGCGGTTATTTCTCTTATGATTTCCCGATTTAAACATTGATTCTACCGGATCCTTGCACGTCAAAGATTACCTCATAGTGAAGTAATCTTGAAATTAAAGTGTTCTTGAGCTCTCGAGGTAAGATTCCATTTTATTTCAAAGTTTGTACAAATGTTTGGATGAGTGAAGTTGTGGGAAGGAGTTCCAATATATGTTGAAGTTCATGTTGGGTTTATGGACTATTTTGACCGTGTTGTTTTTGTGTTAATAGGCTGATTTCTTTATGTATGGGGTAGTAATCGATATTATGGTGGTGTGGCTGTGACATACTTTATGAAATTGGAAGAAGAAAATGCGACGCTGTAGTCTTATCGCATTTGTGGAGGTTTCGGGTGGAATATGATGTTGATGGGATCGTTGGAATATTTTTAGGTTGTTTGAAATGCTTTTGAATGATCTTGAATTAGTAATGAATATGTGAGCATTGGAATTAGCTTGAAAATATGTAGTGAATTGAGTGTTGATGAATTATGCAGAGAAGAAGGTTACTAATGTTAGAATATGTCTTAAATTGATTGTTGGTATTATTGAAATAATCGTGGGTATTGTGTTGATATTGTGGCCGAGTTAAATTCTCGGGTTTTTTGTTGTATTTTTGGCCGAGTTGAATTCTCGGGGATGTTGAATTTATTGGGGAGATGCTGCCCAAATTTCTGTAGACAAGTATGAATTTAAGATTGAATTCCTAAAGGCTAATAATTAATATTTGGTAATTGTAGATTTTGAAGGAAACGAGATTTGAGTTTGGACAAGCGTATAAAGCAACTAAGGTATGTAAAGCTTTGTCTTTCATTCTCTTGGCATGTCCTTGGTATAATAGGCTATGATTTGAGCCTCGGGGACGACTCTACTCTTAGAAATCCGAGCGTAAATTTGACCCTTATTCATTCAATATAATTGAATTAAGTTTCTTATGTTTAATTGAAAAGTAGCTTGAATATATGTAATTTTCACAAACGGAACCGGAATGCTCTAAAACTTTTATAGGTAACTCCATCAAGTCTGATGTTCGTAAATTTTTGTACGCCTCTTCGAGCTTACTCGAGGTGGGCCCACAATCTCCGTAATTTTTTGTATCACTCTTTTGGACTTATTTTCGCACGGCCTCCAAAGGGAACTTTTGATCATTATTCCGTTATCAAACGATAAACGTTGTGACTATTATAATGAGCCTTATAATGCCTTGTGATATGTATAACGATTGTAGGAACTTTGTTTTGATATTATCTATCGTGTCCTCCAAAGAGGTATACACACACACACACACACATATATATATATATTATGACTATCGTCCGATTCCTTCGTATTGATTTGTCGTTTGGATGGCTTCATTGAGCCTGGAAATATATTTATATGCATATGGTTTCTCATTAATCTTCTCGTGGACGCCTCAATATGTCTTTTCACTGAGCGTGGGCCAGGATCTGTTATCGTGCGACCTCCTCTGCATTGTTCACCGCGTCCCTCTCCCTTGCGGGCCGGGTTCTGTTATATGTATATGTATGATGATATGGGGCGGCGGCCAGGATGGCATATGATGATTCTGTCACCACGTCCCGCAATAGAGGGCCGGGATCTGTTACCACGTCCCTCACCGGAGGGCCGGGATCTGTTATCTGTGATCTGTTATCTGTTATCTATTATCTGTTATCTGTTTCTGCATATGATCCTGCATGTACGATTAGGGATATAAAAAGTAAGTATTTTTATGTTTTGAATGAGGTAAGTCTTCCCAGTACTTCTGATTTTGATCATGATTCTTTCTGTTATGCTTCCGTACTTTCGGTTCCGATTACAACTTTACTTGTTATGTTCCCTGCTTTACATACTCAGTACATATTCCGTACTGACCCCATGTTCTTCGGGGGATGCATTACATGCCCGCAGGTACAGACGCTCCTTTTGACACGCCGCCAACTTAGGATATCTGTTCTGCTGCTTGGAGTGCTCTTTTGTCCTGGAGCTCACATTTTTGGGTACAGACCTTTTTATTGTATATATTTTTGTATTTATGGCTATTTAGGGGTATGGCGGGTCCTGTCCCGTCATCTGATTATGTTATCTCTGTCAGAGGCCTGTAGACATGTATGTGGGTCATGGGTCACTGTTGGTCAGGTACGTCTGTGTGTTTTGTTGCGTATGTCGCCCGTGTACTATAACCGCCTTAACGGCTTATGTACATGTTTATGTATGTATAGGTTTTCGTGTGATTTGCCTTACAACTGTATAAATCTGTGCGTATTAAATCTGGATTAGTTATTTGGATGCTAACTATGGTAGGTAGGTATATGCGGGTGCCCAGCACAGGCACTAGTCACAGCCCACGGGGTTGGGTCCTGACAAAAGTGGTATCAGAGCAGTTTGTCCTCGGAGTGTCTACAGGCCGTGTCCAGTAGAGTCTTGTTTATCGGTGTGTTGTGCACCACATCTATAAACATGAGGCTACAGGACATCTAGGGTGTTACCCTTCTTTGGATCCTAGATCGTGCGTTAGAGCTGTGTTATAGGGATGTTTTCTTTTTTGACGGATTGTTATGTTTTCAGCGATGCCTCCGAGAAAAGCGACAACTGCCCAAAAGGGCAAGTTAGCAGCGGCCGGAGAGACTAGACGGGCTCAGAGAGTTACTCGGACCCTAGCTCAGATTATGCATGACACTGCGCCCCGGCCAGCAGGATCTGCTACGCCATCATCATCAGAGGAGTCTGGAGCAGCCGCCGCTACCACTAAGGATCAGGGGGCTTCTTTACCAGTAGCTCCAGAGGCTCCAGCGCCTGAGCCCCCAGCTCCACAGCCAGGAACAGAGGACAGAGCTATGAGAGATGCAGTCCAGTTGCTGACCAGACTGGTGGCAGGGCAGGTTTATATGCACGTATTTGGAAGCGATCGTGTAGACAAACCTGATAGTTCGAGGGCCCGTGAGTTCTTAACGTGTAATCCTCCAGAGTTCTTCGGGACAAAGCTCTAGGAGGATCCAGAGGAGTTTATCAGAAAGATGCAGCGTACGTTACGGTTGATTAAGGCTTCTGCGACCGAGTCAGTTGAGTTGGCTTCATATCAGTTGTATGATGTAGCAGCTAATTGGTATGAGTCCTAGGAGTTATCCAGAGGCGACGGCGCTCACCCAACAGTATGGAACGAGTTTACTGAGGCTTTTCTTGGCCACTTTCTACCTCCGGAGTTACGGCGGGCTAGAGCCGACAAATTTTTACTATTGAGATAGAATGGCAGAAGCGTCCAAGATTATAGTCTGGAGTTTGACTCATTGGCCAGATATGCACCTGCAATGGTAGCTACTATGACTGACAGGATGCACCGGTATATTATGGGGTTGGACCGTTATTTGGTCGATAGTTGTCTGGTGATGGCCGCTCAGCCCGGGATGGATATTGCCCGTATACAGGCGCACGCCCAGGGTATAGAGGACCGGCATAAGGGGCATCCGCCCGACGGGAGTCCGGACCGGAGGCAGCCCAAGAGGGCCAGATCAGCGGGGTATTCTGGGGAGTTTCGGAGTAGGTACCCTCAGCAACAACAGTCTAGTAGGCATTCTTCCCAGCCGGCACAGAGTACGCCTCCACAGTTCCCAGGCAGGATATTTGATAGCCCCGGGTATTCAGGAGCAGGCCAGAGCTCCAGGGTTTCAGGGTCACAGGCGGACAGGGGTTCCAGTCAGCCAAGGTCACCCAGGACTCGGTGCTCTTATTGTGGGAAACCTCATCCAGGGGAGTGTTACCGTGCCACGGGCGCCTGTTACTTTTGCGGTAGTCCGGACCATATTGTGAGGGAGTGCCCGTTTAAGGGTGGTTCAGGTGGTTCAGCCCAGCTCACTGGGTGAGTTGCTAGCTCGTCTTCTCCTTCGGTAGCCATGTGCCCTGCGGGGCAGGGTACGTCGACACCAGCAGGCCGCGGCAGAGGTCGTGGTGGAGTTCCCAACTCTAGCGGTCCTTCGAACCGCATCTATGCCTTGACTAGTCGACAGGACCCGAAGGCCCCACCACACACGGATGCAGGTATACTACTATTCTTTTTCGTAATATAAGTGTATTGACAGGTTTAGACTCTATTTTGTGATATATATTTTTTTCCCTTCTAGTTATTAATAGAATTGGGACAAAACCAGAATGGATAAGACCGTTGCTCGGAAGGGTACTCGGACCCTTGCTCAGATGATGCGTGATATTGCGCCCCGGCCAACAGACTCTGCTACGTCATCATCATCAGAGGAGTCTGGAGCACCAGCCGCTGCCACTAGGGATCAGGGGACGGCTTCACCATTGACTCCAGAGGCTCCAGCGCCTGAGCCTCTAGCTCCTCAGCCAGGGGCGGATGATAGGACGTTGAGGGAGGCCGTACAGCTATTGACTACTTTGGTAGCGGGACAGGCTCGCAGGCGCGGGCTGAGAGCTGATGATGATAATGACAGGCGAGACAACCTGAGAGTTTGTGACTTTCTGACTTGCGGTCCCCCAGAGTTTTTCGGGTCTAAGCCCGAGGAGGACCCCCATGATTTTATTCGGGGGATGCGGCGTTCATTAGATTTGGTCAGGGTTTCAGAGACCGAGTCCGTCGAGTTGGCCTCGCACAGATTACGAGATGTTGCTGCCAATTGGTATGAGTCTTGGGAGTTGTCCAGGGGTGAGAGTGCTTCCCCAGCTACTTGGGATGAGTTTGTGACTGCTTTTCTCCGCCACTTTTTGCCCCCGGAGTTACGGCGGGCACGGGTTGACAGATTTTTACAGTTGCGACAGGGAGGTCGGAGTATTCGTGAGTATAATTTGGAGTTCGATTCTTTGGCTCGATATGTGCCTGTTATAGTGGCTAACATGGCTGACCGGATGCACCGGTACATGATAGGGCTGGACCGTTATTTAGTTGACGGCTGCATGGCGGTGCCATCGCAGACTGATATGGACATCGCCCGGTTACAGGCTTACGCGCAGGTTATGGAGGACCGGCACATAGAGGATCAGTCGGGCAGAGATCGTGATAGGAGACCGCCCAAGCGGGCCAGGTCAACGGGGTATTCTGGTGAGTTTCGGGGGGGGGGGGGGGCAGCCCCAACAGCAACATAATAGCTATCCTTCTCAGCTGGCATAGAGTGAACCTCCACGATTCACTGGTAGGAGGTTTGATAGCACAGGGTATTCAGAAGCTGGTCAAAGCTTCATGACTTCAGGTCTTCAGATGCACAGGGACTCAGGCCAGACGAGGCCATCCATACCACAGTGCCCTCGATGTGGCAGACGCCATCCGGGGGAATGCCGCCGCATTACCGGTGCTTGTTTCTCTTGCGGCCGTCAAGGCCATACTATGATGGAGTGTCGATTTTGGGGGTGGTGCAGGTGGTGCAGCTCAGCCTATGGGATCAGTTGCTGGTTCTTCTTCTTCAGTTGCCATGCGTCCTATGGGACAAGGTATTCCGACACCAGCAGGCCGTGGAGGGGCTTCCATTTCTGGCGGTCCTTCAAACCGCTTATATGCTTTAGCTAGCAGACGGGATCAGGAAGCGTCGCCAAATGTGGTCACAGGTATACTATCGATTTTCTCCCGAGATGTATATGCATTGATAGGCACAGGCTCCACACTGTCATATATTTCTCCCTTTGTTGTAAATTATGACGAGTTTATAGTAAAAAGGAGTAGTAGTATGATTAAGATGAGAGTACAGAGGAAAATGAATTGTGACGGATGCAAATGTATTGGTAAGATAGGCTGTGAGGTTGTGAAGGATAAAATTGACCAGGAAGGGTGAAAGGTTAAGTATGCTTAGGCAACACTAATGTAACATTCGAGGACGAATGTTCTAAAGGGGGGAAGAATGTTATATCCATATTTTCATACATTGGGACGTTTTAAACTAAACGTGACAAGTTAAAGACAAGACTATTTTAAGATACGGAGTAGAGATTTTAACTTCCGGTTTCGTTTCAAGTCATAATTTAACTACAATTTCGTTTGGCATTGATATATTAATGGAAAATTGGGATTAAACTAACCATAAGTGGGATTGGGAACAAAAAAATCTGCCCATATTTTTTTTCCATGTGTAGCCGTGTAGATTAGTGCCATGGTCAAAAGGTTATTGACCCAAGATTAGTGTGGTACACATGTCCAAGTCTTGTGGGGAATACACATAGTGAAAAATCTGATTCACTCCACAACTTACTACATCATTTCAACACTTACAAGTTAAGAACACATAGAGAGAGAAAGGGAAACTCTTGACCTAGAGCTAGCCGAGAGTGAGGTCCAAATTTTCTCCAAATAAAATCAGTTTTCTTCCTCAAATCAACTCCTCATTTAGTGTACAAGAATATGTAGTAGTTGTTGAAACGAAACAAAGAAGTGTAGCACCTCAATAGTGTTGAAGATTCGGCCAAAGTGAAGAACAAGATTGTAAGGTAAGAATGCTTATTGTTCTTGTGTTTCATGACGATTTGAATGTATAGTTCATGCATGTTGTTGTTGGATTGTTGTTGTAGTTGAAGTAGAGAGTTAGCCATGAGTCTTGGTGAAGTCATGGTTGATTTCATTTTGCTTGTATTGTTGATGAATTGAGTATATATCAACATAGGTAAATGAACAAAGATTGTAGAAGTTTGTTTGTGATGTGGCATGTTGGATATTGGACTGTTTTTCTAAAAATTAAAATGAGTCGTGTGTTGAAGACTCTGATGAAATCATGTTTAATCTTCTTGTACATGTATTGGAAATGGATTGAATGTGTTGTAGTTTGGATAAAAGGATGAAAATCATGAAGTTGTTAGAATAGTGTTGAAGCCGTGTAAAGGGACTGTTTTAGGGGAGATTATGGACTGTTTTGTGTCACATTTTGATTGTTGTTGTTATGGACATTGTGGTGTATTGTATGCATGTTGAATATGTGAATTAAGGTGTTAAAGAAATGAATTATGTTGAAGCATACAAGCAGTCCAAAACAGTGGACTGTTTTAGTGCTAGAGGTGTATTTGTATGTGTTGAGTGTTGATTCTTGTTGTGAACGTTTAGTGAAAGTGAAGTGCAATGATTCAGGTCGAAATTGGAATGATTTGTAGGCTGTTATAAGAATGGAAATGATGCTAAAATAGTTCCAAGAATCATGAAAGTAATGTCATTAAACATGTTGTTGTTGTAAGGTTTTAGTGTCGACAATGTAGCTATTTGCGTACGAATTTGGTGATATATTTATCGTGTGACCGCTGGTCGTATTTTACTGAAATTATATGAAATGAAGACATGAAATAATGTGTAAGAATCATATGTGGTTTGCTTGGTATGTTCGTAAACGTTTGCAAGAATTCCGGGCACCTTTATGTTGATTGGGTAGGGACTGTTTTGGGCGTGTTGTGGTTAGGAACTGTTTTGGAAATGTTGTCTTCTTTAAATTTGAAAGACTAATGATAGTTAAGAATATATATTGTATTTACGTTGTTTGGGTTGTTGTAAAGTTGTTACACGAAAACGTTAAGGCTACGAATTATTAGGAGTAACTTGAGAATGTAATAGCCGTATGTGAATCGTTATGGAATGTTGTATTTGGAATGTTATGTGGGATGTTCGGATTGGTATTGAACATATGATTATTGATGTTGGATTGGTCGTATGTAGTTGGTTTGAATGCGAACGAAACGCCGTTTAAACGTTAGAAAGGGATTGTGAGCGTCAAAATACGTATTAAATTCCCTTGTAGACTAATTGTAGTTCTTCATATCTTGATATAGGATAAGTGGTTTTGGGCAGCAAGTACAAGTTAGAATACAACTAAACGCTAAAGATATGTAAAGCCTATTCCTTTTTTCTTTTGGCATGTCCTAGACGTAAGTATGAAATGATATGAACCTTGGGGTAAATTCTACTCTCTAGTTCTATGCATGACTTATGATTCTATATTTCCTTAATGCTATTGTCACAAGCCTACAATATGAATGACTAATGAATAATGTATGAAAGTTCCTACTCTTAAAGAATTGCACAACTAGAGGCATACTTGACTTTCAAAAGCTACACCATGTTAAAGTGATACATGTACATGAAATCTGAAACGCTTCTTGTAATAGTTTGTAATGAGGCTTAAAATGAACTGAATATGAATATTATCTTGACACTTTAGAGATGGTTAGTTGCTTATCCATTGAGTCTCAAAAGATGAATTGCATATATGTGGTTGCTTATTACTCTGCTCGTGCTTACCGCTATATCCTTCACTGAGTCCCGGGCCAGGACACGTTCTCGTGCGCATATTTACTATATTAATCACCAAGTCCCTTACTAAAGGGCCGGGACACGTTATATATATATATATATATATATATATATATATATATATACATGATATGATGATATGATGACATGATGATATGGAGATGCTGGCCAGGAGGGCATATTCCCTATTACCGAGTCCCTTTTAAAGGGCCGGGACACGTCTATGTTTATGTTTATGATGCTATGATTTTAATTACTGAGTCCCTCATTAAAGGGCCGGGACACGTTATATATGTTATATACAGAATGATTATGCAGCTTTGATTACAAAATTCTATAACGATTTTGATATGAGAATGATACAGATGAAATATGTCCAAAGACAAGTTTTATGAATTTCTGATTGTTGCATTGGGTCCTACATACCTTGTCTCCTTATGAGTCTATTACTACATTTCATGCTTTACATGCTCAGTACATATTCCGTACTGACCCCCTTTTTTCGGGGGGCTGCGTTCATGCCCGCAGGTACAGACGCTCGTTTAGGAGATCCGCCAGCTTAGGACACTTACTCGGCTATTTTGGACTGCTCCTTTGTTCCGGAGCCTAGCTTATGGTATAACTCCCTTTTGTTGTATATGTATGTGTTATTCGGGGTACGGCGGGGCCCTGTCCCGCCATATGATTCGTTTGGTCTGTTTAGAGGTCTGTAGACTTATTTGTGGGTGTGTGTGCCTACTTCTGTATAGTTGTGTCCATATGATCTCTTTCGTTATGGCAGCCTTGTTGGCTCGCACATGTATATGTTTTTCTGTTGGCCCTGTGTGGCCTTTGTTGGAATTTGCTGTGTACAGGGTTATTTTGGATAGTCCGAAAAACAAAGGTAACTCTGCCGAAATTTTCTTTGAAAATCTTATAAATTTGAAACACCGCCTTGTCGGCTTCTGTTATATACCTGGATGTGTTTGATATAATCTGAGGCAGCATTTGATATTTGTGTCGGTATAAGTCATTTGTTTGCCACTCGGATTTGTGATTGTGTTCGGGTGCCCAATTCGGGCACTAGTCACGGCCCACGGGATTGGGTCGTGACATCTCCCTTGCGGGACGGGTTCTGTTATATGTATATGTATGATGATATGGGGCGGCGGCCAGGATGGCATATGATGATTCTGTCACCGCGTCCCGCAATAGAGGGCCGGGATCTGTTACCACGTCCCTCCCCGGAGGGTCGGGATCTGTTATCTGTGATCTGTTATCTGTTATCTATTATCTGTTATCTGTTTCTGCATATGATCCTGCATGTACGATTAGGGATATAAAAAGTAAGTATTTTTATGTTTTGAATGAGGTAAGTCTTCCCAGTACTTCTGATTTTGATCATGATTCTTTCTGTTATGCTTCCGTACTTTCGGTTCCGATTACAGCTTTACTTGTTATGTTCCCTGCTTTACATACTCAGTACATATTCCGTACTGACCCCCTGTTCTTCGGGGGCTGCATTACATGCCCGAAGGTACAGACGCTCCTTTTGACACGCCGCCAGCTTAGGATATCTGTTCTGCTGCTTGGAGTGCTCTTTTGTCCTGGAGCCCACATTTTTGGGTACAGACCTTTTTATTGTATATATTTTTGTATTTATGGCTATTTAGGGGTACGGCGGGTCCTGTCCCGTCATCTGATTATGTTATCTCTGTCAGAGGCCTGTAGACATGTATGTGGGTCATGGGTCACTGTTGGTCAGGTACGTCTGTGTGATTTGTTGCGTATGTCGCCCGTGTACTATAACCGCCTTAACGGCTTATGTACATGTTTATGTATGTATAGGTTTTTGTGTGATTTGCCTTACAGCTGTATAAATCTGTGCGTATTAAATCTGGATTAGTTATTTGGATGCTAACTATGGTAGGTAGGTATATGCGGGTGCCCAGCACAGGCACTAGTCACGGCCCACGGGGTTGGGTCGTGACATAATTGATTTTAAAGGTGAATTAGGGCACCTATTTATTAACTAAGGCAAAGCTAACTAAACCTCCGTTAATAATCTGCTTAATCAGTATGATTTTAAGTAAGAGTTCTATATTATCCTAAAGGAAAGGGGTTAGGCATCCTCTAGGATCCGTTAACTACGGTTGGGGGCAGGGGTGTGTTTAATTTAATCCCTTGGGACCCCTCAAAAGTGTTCACAAGTGTAGCAATACTCTCTCTTGAAAGTACATAAACAGAAGAAAATACTATTGCAGGTGATAACATGAATATAGTATGAATAGAACCAGAATGATCTAACTGCTGCCGAAAACTCCGTTGAGTCCCACTCCAAAATGCAGAAGGTTTCCCAGCCATCAAGCTCAAAAGGGATTCATTATTGTCACCACAAAACTCTGCCCGGGCCAAACCAGGATTACGTCGAACCAAATCTAGCAGCAAATCTGTTTAATAAAATCCTCAAATTGTCATCCAAATTACAATTTTTTCGTACAAAAGCCACTAAACTATTGGTTCTAGAAAGTCGCTCAACTTATCGATATTCTCTCTGATGGCTGGAAAACCAACTAAATTTCTCCGGAAAACCACATAAGCAAGCCACAATACCATGTTAGCTCAAATTACCTCAAATCTATTTCTTTTTATCATAATTTTCATGCAAATTACACACTCACTAGCTAAAGCCTAACCTAGCAAGGTTCATTCTTAGCTTAGCTTGCCAAAATTTTCTACTTCTCTAGAAAATTACCAGACGATATCACTGGGCACAAAGATTTGCATTTTCCTCATTTTAAGATATGCAACTTTGGAAACTGAGTGTTTACAGTTAATTACTCGAATCATAAAATGATCATATTTAGGCTAACAAAGATGCTATTAGAATATCTCCTCTTCTCCTCTTCTGTATGCTCTAATCAGTTGTTAATCTTTTCCAATATAAGGATTAAAACAAAAAAAGAACGCCTAAGGATTTACAAAGAATTATTTCCAACTTGTTAAAACTCCTTCAGGAAGGGGAAGAGAAAATATTTGAAAATTCTCTTCACCTTGAAATTTATTTGCAAACACAAGATAAAAATTATTTTCTGCACTTCTGTTTTTCCTCTTCTTTCCGTTCATCTTGAACAAATCAATTGAGAGAATGAAAATTGAACTTTTCGTTTTCTCTTCCATTCAATAGCTTCCATGTAACATGTGGTAATGTGATAATTATTGTGGGATTGCACTTACACATTGATTATTATGTTGCTTTTGTTCTAATGAATATTGAGGGTGAAAATCTTATTGAGAAAGTAGATGGCTCATTTCTGATATAACGGTGTTACTTCTGATGGATATAAAAGAACTTTAGTAAAAAACTAGTCATCTGCTAAAATATTTAGTTCCATGGTCTTATATTGTTAAACGTTAACCATTAGAAATGAAGGAAACCCTTATATTTGGAAGCATAATAAGTATGTATCTCACCGTAGAATCCAGCCTCTACTAGCAGATGGAGAAAAAGTGAAGCAGCTGATTTTTTAGTTGGCGGGGAGCCACTCAAGTCCCTTTCCATATCGTCAATCAAAAGTAAAACCATCTCCTTATGACCATACCTAGCAGCCTCTATGATTGGATATGGCCCAACACCTTCATTAAGAGCTCGCAAATTCGGTGGGAGTCCCATTTCAAGTTGTAATAATTTCCTGGCTGCCTGCATGTTCCCAACCGATGCAGCCACACAAAGAGGTGTATGACCATCTCTGTTACGCAAAGTCAACAGTGGGCTAATCATTGTTGGATCACGCATCAGACCATCAAACCACTTTCCAGCACCAACAAGTACGTGAAGGCCGGTATCCCCTGCTCCTGTTATCTTCTTGGACATGGCTTCAACGAGAGATTCAGCAATTTGTTCAGAACCATGTTGGTCGCCTCTAAGTAATGCACGGTATAAAGGCAAGCATCTCCACAACTCCTCCTTGTCGATTCTGTCTGTTCAAGTATAGCCAATTTATTACGTGACACCATTTGACTTGGCATGTGACACAATTTGAAAATTTATGATCTAAGGACCCATTTGGCCATACGTATTATTCACTTTTTTTCGGAGTATTTTTTCACTTTTTTCAAAAATTAATATTTGGCCATGAAAATTTAAAATACAACTGAAGTTGTATCTGGAATTTAAAAAACAACCAAAATTTATTTTTTACTTTTTTCATAATCAAATCTTGTTGAAAAAGTACATTTTAACAATAAAATATTTTTTTAAAATACTATGGCCAAACACAACTTCAACTTCAAAAATTCTCAAAAAAAAATGAATTTTGTTTTTGGTTTCTATGGCCAAAGGCCTACTAAAAAACCCCTTAAATATTTGTGTGACTATAAATTATTTCATTAAAGATAAAAGGAAAAATATTTATGTAATTATAAATCATTTTATTAAAAATAAATTAAAAAAATTATAATTAAATTGTTTTTGAGCATAAAAATGTGACATTTTTTTTAAACAATTTTTTTTAAAAAAAGCGTCACATAAATTGGACAAATAAAGTACAGTTAGGAGGAAATGTAGAATGATGAAAGAGGAGGAATAGCTTTTTACCAGGACTGGGCGATTGGTGATGAACATTACTGTTGCTTGTGCTGGCTTCTGCTTGATGCATATTTTTCACTGTTGGAGTCAAGCTGAAGCAAGCAAGTGCTCAACCTTCTCACTTCTGACTTCTGATGACTACTGGATAGTAGGGGAATCTAGTACCACCCATTTCTCAGGGATTTATCTTCACTTCTGATGACTAGTGAATAGTAGGGGAATCTAGTACCACCCATTTCTCAGGGATTTATCTCTTCAATTGGCCCATCAAAGTTGTCTCTTGTTTAAGTCCTTTTCTTTTTCCCCCCTTCCTCTCAACGGTTTCCTTACCATTTCCCTTTTTCAACATTACCATGTATATTCATAACTAGTAAAATACGTGGAATTCTCCAACATATCATCCAAGTTGGAAATACTAAGAGGACCGAGTTGACCAACAAGTTCTATAGCAAATTAAGAAATACATGACTTGAACACTGGTCAAGTATATTTTTATTTTCTTTTCTGCTATATCAACATCCACTCTTCTAATATAGTTATAATTAAAATAATTTTAAAAAATAAGATGAGGTCCACGTAAAGAATTAAGAGATAAACAAAATTAAAGTGAGGTCCACGTGAAGAAGTAGGAGATAATTGTAAAAAAAAAAGGTGAGATCCACGTGAAGAAGTAGGAGACCATTGCAAAAAAAAAGGACATTTAAATAATGATAATAAATTCAGAAAATGATAAAGGTATGTTTAGAGAAAATTTAAAGAAGAGAAATTCAGAAAAAAAAAAGATATAAAGATTTAAATTGAACACAAAAACCGCTAAAGAAGTCATAAAATCAAAAAATTTAAAACTTATACCTTTGGGTGAGGATAAAAATGCACTAATTTTAGATACATATGTTTCACACAAATAATGAGGAATAACGTCAAGAAGACGAAATATAGATGGTCAAGAAACATATACACATATTTTTCTAAAATTATGAAGTTGATCTATACTTAAAAATTTAAGACTACAACATATGCTAATACATGAAAGTCTTTTTCAGTGTTGTTGAGTAGAAAGAGAAGATAGTATGAAACTCGGTAGGAGAAGGTGTATTTCAAATCTTTCAATTGGAGAACCAAACCAGGAAAGTCATATATGGGAGAAGTGGACTAAGTAAAATAATTTATTGATATTTTCAATTAATTAAATTATAATACTTTCTATAATAAAAATTCCATAATTATATTACTAAAAGGTACTCTCTCTGTCCTAATTTATGTGACATAGCTTGACTAGGCACAAAGTTTAAAAAAGAAAAAAAAGATCTTTGAAACTTGTGGTCTAAAATAAGTCATAGATATTTGTGTGGATTAAATTATTTCATTAAATATAAAAGGTGAAGTTTCAAGTAAAATGATTTCTAAACATAAAAAATATATCATTCTTTTTTAAACAGACTAAAAAAAATGTGATATTATTTTTTGTATTGGGCCCGTACTAGCACGGACTTTCATCATCTAGTTTATTAATAAGAACAACACATGTACTTCCTCCAAAGTCTAAAAGATATTTTTTTTGAAACAGTGACTATGTACAAGGGCTTTATTCTGTCAGGTTGGAGCAAAAAAGACTAGCACAAACATGTCGAGCTAACATAGGATTTGTAGAGCAAAAAGACTAACACAAACATTCTCCTTATGGCCATTGTTGGAAATATAAGGTGGCCCTTAATAATATCATAGCGCACAAACATAATGAAAGATGAAGATAGACATTAATCTCACTTCATATCATTAGAAAAATTTCATTCTTACGTGATATCACTACAAGGAAGACTTATATAGGTGCTAATAGAGTATTCTAGACTCACACCTATTAAATCCATTCACACACAAACTTGAATCTGACCGCATTGATATTGTAAAAGTCACATAGATAATACATAGGGTCATGCACCTAAGATAACTAAAAGACATTTGAATCTAGACATTTACACATTTAAGTTTACTACTTTCATCAGCCATATCTAGCTGCGCTTATGATCGGATATGGCCATATCTCCAAAAAAACACCCACATTGTTTGTATTCCACCCTCTTTAATCCTTAGAATATAATGAGCTCAACAGGTATCTTAAAGTAAGGTACCTGTGTGCTCACACGAAAGTGCGAGGAAAAGGAGAGTGGAATGTCCTACTAATCACTCATAGCAGCAAAAAATTCTCATACTTTGTTGCCGATAATTGGACTAAAATGCCCCAAATTAAATAGGTATTAGAATTTGAACACTCTTTTTGAACCAAAAAATAAAGGCCAAGTAAACACACTTTTTGAACCGCAAGGAGTAGTTAAATAAAAAAGACCTCCTAAGTTCATTTGGGCTACTTGCAGGGTTTGTCCTACAAATGGACTGGTCTTTAATTCTTTCCCTTCAAAATCGAACTTATACTTATAGGGCATAAATTCTTTAAGGGAATTGGCATAACTTGTGATGCGTAACTTATGCCCCTCCACGCATAAGTTCCATTTTGAGGGAAAAAATTAAAGACCAGCACAAAATAAGGGACAAAGTGCAAATGACCCGCTGAAATGGGCTGAGCAACTAAATGGACGGATCAATAACCCACCCAAACTTGCATGAATTGGGCGGATTATGTTTTCATGAATTAATTTTGCATTTTTTTGTGCGGATTGCCCTTCAAACGCACTGGTTTTTCATTTTTGTCATTCGCTTTAAAAAGTGGCTAAAAATAGCCTTAGCTTCTAGGTTCGAACCCCCGCTTAGTTAAAAAAAATTCGCAAGGCAAGAACTAATTTTGAGCAAAAGTTTGTGTAAATGCAAACCTCTACCTTAAGCCTAACTTCTGCCTGAATGGCTCTAATTTTGGGCAAATGTTAGGTCTGGCAGAGGTTTGCTTAAGACTTAATTTTGGGCACAAGTTTGCTTTAAGGCAAGCATTTGCTTAAGGTCAAACTCTGCCTTATGATTTTTTTTTATTGAGTCGCGGTTCGAATCCAAAACCTCAGGCATTAACCGAAGGGCAAAAATTAAAGATCGACAACTTGAGGGCAATCATGCAAATTGCCCCTAAAATTGCCACTTCTAATTGTTCCCGACCCAAAATTCTGCAAAGGTATATTAAAGTTTGGTCTTGCAAAAGTCACAAGTCATTCACACGAACAAAATACAACTGAAAATTGGATTCAAAAAGTTCGTGTTACCGAGTGGCAGTTTATCACTCTGCAGCAGTAAGTTCTGAATTGATGTTTTGGTAACATATTTTGGTGGGACAAACAAAAATCAACTTGTAGTTATACGAAAACAGCACATGGTCAATTCCAAAAGATTGAATTCACCAGAGGAATTAGGAGCTCTGTTTGGACTGGTTTATAAGTAGGATTAGTTAGGAACTAGGAGCCTGTTTGGATAGGCTTAAAAAAAGCTATTTATAAGCTGAAAATAAGCTTATAAGCCAAAAAAAAAAAAGTTGGGTTACCCAATTTTTTTTTTTTTTTTGGTTTATAAGCTTGTTTTCAGCTTATAGCCTGCTTTTTTTTAAGCTAAGCCAAACAGACCGACTTATTTTTTGGTTTATTTTAAGCACAAAATGGTTATTATAAGCTGGCAGCCAAACATTCAAAAAAGCTGAAAACAGCTTATAAGCCTGTTTTCAGCAACTTATAAGCTAAGCCAAACAGCTCTAGGAGCTCTGTTTGGATGGGTTAAATGACTAGGATTAGTTAGAAATCGTTTTTGACTTATTTTTGTTATTTTAGCTTAAAAGTAAGTGGTTAAAACATTTTTTTTAATTTTACTCAAACATATAAAAGTATTCAAAACCTACTTCTCCGGTTCATAATAAGTGATTTTTTTTAAGCTAATGCACATTCTTTAAGAAAGTACTCACTCCTAGAAAATTAGGAGTGTTTTTACTAACTTATCCTTAACTAAATGCCTAAAAAAAAACTAATGACTCTTGATTATGTAAATAAGGATAATTTTAAAAGAATAAAATTAATTTTTTTCTTAAAATCCTTAAGCATCACTTAATTTGAAACAAATTGAAAAGTCGGAAACACTATTTATTTAAAAACGGAGGAAGTATTTTGGCTAATCTGTTTGCATAGAGTAAAACAAATTTACTTTTGAAGAGTTGAAAGATACACTTGAAGATTAGTGTTCTGTTAATAAAAAGAAGTACTAAAAATTAGATGGGATGGTCCGAAAAATATTTTAACCTGGAAATAAAAACTACAACAAAAATAAAAGTACGAAGAACTTATAAAAGCTTGAATCACATGAATCATTTTTTTGTTTGAACGGAATCATTGGTTCAACAAAAAGATAATCATTTTGAACTTATAAAAGTTTAAACTCCATGAATCATTCTTTGATTTGAAATTCCAATAAAAAATTTAACCACATAAATCTTTCATTGATTTACACTTATAAAAGTTTGAATCTCATTAATTTTTTCTTAATTTCAAAACTCTTTAGAACTTATAAAGGGTTAAATCACATAAATCAGTCCTTCGAATTCCATCACCATTAACTTTTCTCTAATAATAAATGACTAATACAAAAGTATTTATAACAGATGATAAAAGTTGTTATTTCGTCCTATAAGAACCCGTGTGAGCAGCAAGTGAGGTATGACTTTGGAATTACTTCAGGTCAGGGCTAAAGATTTGACAATCCACACTAAACAGATTGTTCAGGTCAGGGCTAAGGGGTGTCATCAGATACCGCTTGGTTGAAATATTTTACGAAATACACATTAAATTATATGCATATACGAAATAATATAATATCCTTTTAAAGGTGACAAGCCTTCTAGCACAGCGGTTGGTAGCTCATTTTCCACTAACCAAGTCGTGAGTTTGAGCTCTTGTGGCTGCATATTTTTTTAAGCTTTGACCTCAGTTTTTTCAAAAGAGAAAGAGATCAGTATGTATTGAGCTCTTCCAAAAAACGGATATATATATATATATATATATATATATATAAATTGGACCGGTGTGACAATGATGCGACATCTATGTTAAAATGTCGACACCGCTTATAAAATTTTTGCGTACGTCCGTGATTTGGGTATGGGATACTTTGAACGACTTATATGCAAAGCATACGGGACAACCTATAGAAACAATTCAGAAGAATATGGATAGAGATTATTTCATGACACCCGAAGAGGCCAAGGAGTTTTGTATAATCAACGAGGTTATAGATGAAAGACCAATGGCTTTAGTAACTGATGCTATTGCAAATGAAGCCAAAGAAAAAGGCTCAAGTTAACATTACCATTGCTAACTAAGTTCTCCATTTTATTATTTACTGGTGTATTTTGTTTTGATGAGGTGATTATCTCATTACTTTGTTTTCCCAATTATTTGTTTTACTGAGTTTATGAGGTGGAATGATTTAAGGTATTGGATAGAATGCATCCACTGATATTAAGTAGGCGTTTGGACATGTGATCAATCGTGATTTCAAATTAGCGTTTGTTTATGCAATTTGCACAAAATTTCAACTTCATATTATGATTTCAAATCCAAATCATTTAAAATGGCATGATTCGAGATTCCATGATTTCAAATTTTTTAAATGTAAAACTTAATCCATAAGTTTATACTCCCTCCGTTCACTTTTACTTGTTCAATATTTTAAAAATACATTTTCACTTTACTTGTAACTTTTAGCATATCAAGATAAAACAATTCTTTTTTCCTGTTTTACCCATAGTATTAATTACTCATTTTAAATTAATTTTCAAGCTCATTAAAAATCTGCGTCAATTAATATGGGTATTATGGTAAATTATGCACTTCATTTATTATTTTTTAAGGGGTGTGCAAAGTCAATAGTAGACAAATCAAAGTGAACGGGGGAAGTATTTTGTACAAAATATCTATAAGTTGATAGATATATTCACCAACCATGTTTACCAACTATTATATCAATACTAAAAGATCTTCAAGTTGATAATATATTTATAACAAATTTACTCTTAATTACCAACCATGTGGGAGGATTAATATATTAAAGAGTAGTTACGCTACAACTTATGTCCAATTTTCCTTTATATTAATTTAAAGTTTGATCAATTGATGTTGTATTTTTTAAAAAGATCTTCTAGTAGTGTATTAATTTTGTTATGAACTATAATTTTCTCATTTGATAAAATCGTATAAGAATTAGGAAATTTTTGATGATTTTCACAACTTGTGGGGATTTTATTTCTATGAAAAAAATACAACTAAAGAAATTCAAATTGCATGTCTAAACAAAACTGTAACTTGAAATCATCATGATTTCAAATTACTGATTTTATATCCTGATTTCAAATCATGTCCAAACGGCTCCTAACTCTAAATTATTTGCTTTATTCCCTTCAGTAACTTTTTGGACTAATTTTGGCAGAACAAGTCTTGAATAAATCTAAGGGTACTAGATGGGGCGGGTTGGGCTGAAATTAGTAAATAATAATTTTTACATTTTAGACTTTGAAAAGTTCGTTCATTTTTTTTAAATCCAATATTATCTATATCTCTAGTTTTAGGGATAAGGCACAACTCCCTCCCCCAACAATTTTTTTTTTTTTTTTCTGTTATTTGCACCTTATGTGTTAACGTGGTCAAGGACGTGAGAACAACTCCTTCAAGCGCGTAGGAGCTTAAAAAAAGGGCTCTAACCTTACAAAATCACTATGTCATTTCCAAAGCTGATTTTCAAGAGCTATTCGTCCAAACACAAATATTCTTCAAAATCACTTTATCACCCATTTTCAAGAAACTCCAGAATCAGTATTGGCAAATACAATGATGAAAAGGAAGATTCAGAGCCATGACAATCTCAGCATTCTTGATTTATTTCTTTCCAAGTTCCAACAAAGTGACTAAAAGAACACCCAGTAAAACATTTAAAAGAACCATATTAATCCTAGCACCAACAATATCTACGTTTTGTCAGGTATGGTGAACCAAGTTATAATAGTGAAGCTTATGCCTGAAACACCTGTGTAGTTCATGCTGCATCAGCAAAGCTGCACCTGAGATAAGATTGAATTGGTCAAGAGGTGCTAGTTTTCGAGCCATAGGTAATATATTGTTCCCTGAAGTATCTTCATTCGCAATTGCCATTACCAAATGTTTAAATACACTTAAACTGATATACAGTCAAATCTCTCTATAATGACAACGTTTGACAACATTTATCCGAAAATTTCATAATTGCTATAATAAAGTGTTGTTATATATGTATACTACTTTTCATGTTTAGATCTATTTTAGCTATTATAAGTAAAAGTACATAAAAAACTATGTTATGTACTTTTCATGTTACGAAAACAAATACTCCCTCCGTTTCAAGTGTGAATCTTTTTAGAGTACGGAGGTCAAACTTTATAACTTTGACCGTATTAACATAGATTTTTCAAGTTTGTAAAAATATAAGTTATAAAAAATTAAAATCTAAGAAATATATGCATTTAAAAAGGGCCAAAAATGCCCCTCCACTTTGAAAAAAGGGCTAAAAATATCCCAGGATCAAAAATACCCTTCCTGACATTAAAGTTTTCAAATATAATCCCCTCTTAACAGAAACCTCCAACATAAGCCGATTTCATTTTTAAACTCGCTCCATTTAAACCCGACCCAACTACATAAAAAACTCATATGCAACCAACTTGTTACCGAGTACTACATCTGGAGCCACTAGGCACATGAGCGGATAACCATATGATTTTTTTGAATTTTCAGAGTAATAAAGCAGGATTGTGTGAAAACTATACTATGAGAGAACACCATCAAGGAAAACCCAAGCAAAATAAACGGAACTTTCTTCCAACACAAATATGAATGAACTAGCATAAAAATACAATTTAAAAAATTACTCAAAACTTCTCATTCCCTTTAATCAAACACAAATACAAGAACATCGATACTGCACTCTCCTTCCCTCTTTTATTGCTAGTGAAGTAAACGCGAGCTCTGCTTACGAAAAATGCTTGGACCATATGTGGACATAAACATATCAATCAAGAGGGGAATTTGCAAGGATTCAAAGTGGATTACTGGCAAGAGGGCCAATATGCCGGCTGGCATGAGGGCTGCTATGCCGACTGAAACAAGCATCCATCCTTCTGTCTGACCAAAAACAAGGTAAATTGCAGCACCAAATGCTGTCACCAGAGATGCCATTGAGATGCATAGGGTACCGAGGCCTAGAATTAATCTTGTCGGAAGAGATTTTAGAAAATCACCTTCTGCATATCTTGAGGTGAGGATAGACAAAAACAGTATAACAGAGGCAACTGAAAAGAACAAACAGAATGCAACCGAAACAGCAAAAATGGTGAAGGCCGTTTTGTTGGAGAAAAGTGGAAACCCACTGTTTTGATTGTTTCCACCTGGCACAGTGATGGCTGCTGCAAATCCTACTGTTGCTGTTAGTGCTGAGACAAATATGCAGGAATTTGCAGTTTCTTTCATCCATTTCTCTCCTTCTTTGACCAGTTCCTTGTGTTCCTCAGTGAACACCATTTTTGGAGTTTTTCCATAAGGGTTTCTCTTTGTTCTAAGAGTCGGGTGAACAAACTTTTCCACCTCCTGCGTACGTCATAGGACCAACTCATGTTATGGAAATGTTGAAGCAATCATAAAGTATATAATTTTGCTTCTGCCTTTTTAGTGGTTCCAGATGCCCTTTATGCTTGTAAGGCATTGTCCATTAAGTAATGAAATTCACAATGTTCATCCTTTGAAGGCCCACTCCACCAGTTTATTATTTAAAGAGGTGTAAGGATATTCAAGGTAAATTCATTTTTGATATTAGATATGACCACCACATAAACAAGGAGTAACTTTGGAATCAACCTCATTCTAGTTGCTTTTACACTCATCTTAAAGATATTTAGCAGGTGATTCCAAGGACAATTGACTGAAGCGCAGCAAAGTTTTGGAAACAACATAAGATTGGTGGAGAAAGAGAAGTAGCTTAGAGTATAATAAGATGAATAACTTACGTTAGAAATCCCTATGGAAATCAAAGAATTTCAGAAAAGAGATAAAAAAAAATAATTGGAGCTAATATGTGATTTATTAGAACTCTAAATCTTAGTTGGTATTCTAAATATCCTATTCAAGTAGACAGACAGATGGTTGAATAAAAAATATTCTTCAACAAGTTCAATGTTTTCAGAAGGCAAGACAATATGAATGTTCTATGATAATGAGTAAGATGTGAAAGTATTAAAAATCTTTTTCGGCGTTAATTCTTCTATTGCAAAGAGAGGATTCCATATTGTATAGATGTTTGTACAAAGTCGATAAAATGATTGTGGTTGAGCCACATATGTAATTCGCATGTACATTTGACACTAAATTGGTGTGTGATTGATGGAGATAAAGAAGAAGAAAAACTACTTTTCACATGGCAGTCCTCTGATACATTAATTATATTCTTTGTACTTCAGTTTTTTATCCCCATATTGAAGTATGTTTTCAAATGTCTAATTTTTTTGGGTTTTCTCCATTTTTTGAACAAGCAAAGCATTGATTCTTCATCAAGAGAAAATGCATTCCTTATTTATTTTCTTCCAACAAAGTGGCCAAAAGAACACCCAGTAAAACCTAAGAACGAACCACATTAACGCTAGCACCAACATTTATATGTTTTTCCAGGAATCTTGAACCAAATTACAATAGTGAAGCTCACCTGAAACCATTGTAGTTCACGCTGCATTTGCAAAGCTGCACCTGAGATTAGATTGAGTCGGCCAAGAGGTGCTAGTTTCCCAGCCATATGTAATATATTGTTCCCTGAAGTGTCATCATCGGCTATTACCAAATGTTTATATATGCTTAACTGATATATAAGGTTAAACACCTTCTCATAACGATTTATTACTGCAAGGTGAAATAAGTTATGGTTCTCAGAATTCACAAACCAAATTGCATCAGGGTAGCATTCTATAATTTCTTCTATGATTTCAGAAGTTCCTGAACTTGCTGCCAAAAGAAGAGCTGTTCGAAGTACTGGCTCTATATCCTCAGAGTAATAATGTTTCATTAGTTCCTCGCAAAGACATTTCACTATAGCAAGAGCCTCTTCATGCATCACTTTTGTATCCCTAATGTGTCCGATTGGTGTTACTGTAAACAACAACAACTTTCTTGTAACATGATACAGAACTAACAAATTGTACAGCACGAAATGATAAATTTCTTAAGAATCTCTAGTTGATTTTATTCCACTACATCAACCTGTATTGTCAGTATAGAGATTTTCATAGGAACAACACTAACACAAGAGTAAAGTAATAGTTCCAAACACAGGAAGTCATTGCCCATCTACTACTGTTTTGCTCTTATCGAAGTCAATATTATTAACATTATAACTAAAAATATTTTATATGTCCAACTCCCTATCATGTGTCTTAGTGCATTTGTCAATCAGTTCCACAAGTGTCAACACCTTTCAAAGGAATATAATTATGAATCAGTACTTAACCTAATCAGGTACAGCAGGAAACTGAAAGTGGTTAATTATTTCAAAAACAAGCTCTTATTTTAAAGAGTTAAGGTGCTTGGCCAAAATTCAGGAGAAACGACTATTGCAGGTGATAACATGAATATAGTACGAACAGAACCAGAATAATGCAACCGTTGCCAGAAACTTAGTCGTATCCCACTCCTAAATGCAGAAGGTTTCCCAGCCATCAAGCTCAAAAGGGATTCGTTATTGTCACCATAAAACTCTGCCCGGGCCAAACCAGGATGAAGTAGAACCAGATCTAGCAGCACATCTGTTTTATGCAAGGAAAGATTAAGCAAGGTATTCTAAGATTTGGTAAAAAAGTGAGCTACGGAGTACATAAAATTGTATTAGAACATCGTATTTCCTCATGTGCTTTAATTAATTGCTAATCTTTGAATATAAGACTAAAAAAAAAAAAAGACATCTGCAGATTTACCAAAGAATTTCCAACTTGTTAAAGCTTCTTCACTAAGGGAAAAAAAAAAAAAAAAAAACTAGCATTCTCTTCATCTTGAAATTATTTTGCTTGCCCAATATCAAAACAATTTTCTCCACTTCCATCTTGTTCTTCATTCTGTTCATCTTGAATAAATCAATCGAGAGAAGCAAAATTTTGGAACTTTTCATTTTCTCTTCCATTCACTAGCTTCCATGTAACATGTGGTCATGTGATAATTTGTGGGACTGCACTTATCCTATTTGTTTTGTTATGTTATTTTTGTTTTAATAAATTTCGAGGGAAAAAATCTAATTGATCAAATTAGATGGCTCATTTCTGATATAATGGTGTTACTTCTCAGTTCTTACTGATATAAAAGAACTTTAGTAAAATTAGTCCTCTACTAAAATCCTGAAGTTCCGTTATCTTGAAGAAAACTCTTATATTTGAAGCATAGAACATGTATATATCTCACCATAGAATCCAGCCACTACTAACAAATGGAGAAAGAGGGAAGCAGTTGATTCTTTGGTTGGCGCGGAGCCTTCCATCGTCCTGTCCATATCCCCAATCAAAAGTAAAACCATCTCCCTATGACCATATCTAGCAGCCTCTATGATTGGATACGGCCCAACAGCTTCATTGAGAGCTCGCAAAGTCGGTGGGAGTTTCATTTCAAGTAGTAATAATTTCCTGGCTGCCTGCATGTTCCCAACCGTTGCAGCCACACAAAGAGGTGTATGACCATCCCTGTTACGCAAAGTCAATGATGGTCCAATCATTGTTGGATTATGCATCAGGTCATCAAACCACTTTCCAGCACCAACAAGTACGTGAAGGCCGGTGTCCCCTCTTCCTGTTATCTTCTTGGACATGGCTTCAACAAAAGGAATATGTGGGAAGAGAGATTCAGCAAGTTGTTCAGAACCACGTTGGTCGCCTCTGAGTAATGCACGGTGTAAAGGCAAGCATCTCCACACCTCCTTCTTGTCGATTATGTCTGTCCAAGTATAGCCAATTTATTCTCAACAGGGACCGATACAATTTACGTGGCACCATTTGACTTGACGGAAAGTGAAAGACTTTTGACTTTGTGAGCTAAAATAAACTCTTAAACATTTGTGTGCACTATAAATCGTTTCATTAAAGATAAAATGAAAAAACATTTAGGAAGTTGAAAATTTTATAATTAAGTTTTTTTTATAAGTAGAGAAACGTGACATTCTTTTTTGAATAGATTGAAAAAAAAAATGTCAAATAAATTGGACAAATAAAGTACAGTTAGGAGGAAATGTAGAATGATGAAAGAGGAGGAATAGCTTTTTTACCAGGAGGGGGCGATGGGTGATGACCATTACTGTTTGCTTCTGCTAGATACATATTTTTCACTGTTGGAGTCAAGCTGGAGCAAGCAAGTGCTCAACCTTCTCACTTCTGATGACTACTGGATAGTAGGGGAATCCAGTACCACCCTTTTCTCAGGGATTTATCTTCACTTCTGATGACTAGTGGATAGTAGGGCCATCTAGTACCACCCTTTTCTCGAGTCTCTAACCAAAATGCTCCAAAAAAATTATTTTGAATTAAAATACCTTAATAAAAGAAAAAGTTACAAAATTATTTTTAGCGTAGTAAATACTAGTTTAGACCATTTAAAGTTAAATTATTTTACTGTGTTAAAGTTAATTTTATAACTTTTTTATTAGAATATTTTAATTTAAAATAATTTTTTTGGGACATTTTGATTCCGGATTCCCTTTTATCAGGGATTTATGTCTTCAATTGGCACACCAAAATTGACTCCTGTTTATGTCCTTTTCTTTTCCTTTTCTATTCTCCCCTTTTAACGGTTTCCTTACCATTTCCCTTTTTTAACATTATCATATACATTCATAATTAGTAAAATACGTGGCAAAATCTAGCAGCCCTTATGATCGGATATGGCCATATCTCCAAGAAAACATCCACATTGTCTGTATTCCACCCTCTTTAATCCTTATGCCTCGTTTGGACATAATTTAAAATTATAGTTAGATATATAATTTGAATATTTTAAGTTATATTTTCGCTTATAAATATAAAAAATTCATAAATTGTATAATTATTAAAATATTCTTAATTATTATACAATCTTACTAAATAAGCAAATCATAATTTATAACAAAATTAGTACACTACTAGAAGAGTTTTCTAAAAAATGCAACATTAATTAATCAAACTTTACTTCAATAAAATCGAAAATTTAACATGAATGGTAATGTAACTACTATTTAATATAATCTTCCCACATAAATTAAAGATTGGTAGACATAAATAAAGATTGGTGAAAGTTAATGAGATTGATAAACGATTGATGGGGATAATTGTTAAAAGTATTTATCAACTTATGAATTTGTTTTACAAATTATTAATTTATGAGTTAAATTTTATATTTAAAAAAGTTGAAACCATGATTTCAAACCCAAATTATGCTTTTTTGAATAATTTGAGTTCAAACCATGATTTCAAACCACGATTAAATTTTGATGATCAAACGTTGGTTTGAAACCATAATTTCAAATCATGATTTCAAAATTGATGGTCAAACGCCTACTTAGAATATAATGAGCTCAACAGGCACCTTAAAGTCTTAAAGTAAGGTACCTATGTGCCCACACGAAAGTGCAAGGAAGAGGAGAGGGGAATGTCCTACTTATCACTTATAGCAGCAAAAAATTCTCGCACTTTATTCTCGATAATTGCACTAAAATGCCCCTAATTAAATAGGTATTAGGATTTAAACACTTTTTTTGAATTAAAAATTAAAGGCCAAGTAAACACTCTTTTTGAACCCGAAGGGGTAATTAAATAAAAAAGACTTCCTGAGTTAATTTGGGCAACATATCAGCCCATTTTTTTGTGGTTGAAATGCAAGTAATTGCACGGTTTTATCCTACAAATGGACTGGTCTTTAATTTTTCCCCTTCAAAATTGAACTTATAGGGCATAAATTCTTTAAAGGAATTGCATAACTTGTGATGCGTAACTTATGTCCCTCCATGCATAAGTTCCATTTTGAGGGCAAAAATTAAATATGAGCCCAGTTGAAGGGCAAAAATTAAAGACCAGCACAAAATAAAGGATAGAAGTGCAAATGATCCGCTGAAATGGGCTAAGCTACTAAGTGGACGGGTCGATAACCCACCCAAACTTATACGGGTTGGGCGGATTATGTTTTCATGAACTAATTTTGCCCCTCAAATTGCTAATCTTTAATTTTTGCCCTTCGTTTAAAAAAGTGGCTGAAAATACTCTAACTTCTGGGTTTGAACCCCTTTCGGTTTAAAAAAAAAATTGCAAGGCAGGGACTAATTTTGGGCAAGAGCTTATCTAAAGGCAAACCTCTGCCTTAGGCCTAATTTTTGTCTGAATAAGCCTAATTTTGGGCAAATGTTAGGCCTGACAGAGGTTTGCTTAAGGCCTACTTTTGGACAAAAGTTTGCTTTAAGACAAACATCTGCTTAAGGCCTAACTTTTGTTATGAAACTCTACCTTGTATTTTTTTTTGAGCCGCAGTTCGAACCCAAAATCTCGGGTATTAAGTAAAGGCTAAAAATTAAAGATCAACAATTTGAGGGTCAAAAATTAAAGATCACCCCCGAATAGGGCCAATCATGCAAATTGCCCCTAATTTTGCCGCCTCTAATTGTTCCCGACCTGAAAATTCTGCAACGGTATACTACAGTTCTGTCTTGCAGAAGTCAAAAGTCGTTCACGCGAACAAAATACGACCAAAAATTGAATTCAAAAAGTTAGGGTTGCCGACTGGCAGTTTATCACTCTGCAGCAGAAAGTTGTGAATAGATGTTTTCGTAACAAACAAAAATCAACTTGTGTTATTCGAAAAACAGCACATGGTCAATTCCAAGAGATTGAATTCACCAGAGGAATTTGCAGCTCTGTTTGGATTGGTTTTATAATTATATTATATTATATATATTCTAACTATTTAGAAGAATTTGGTTTTGCTAATGATTTGCTTCTATTTTCTAGAGAGAATATTGCCTCTTTCTAATTGTTATTTGAGAAGTTCAAGTGTTTCTCAAAGGCTTCAGGTGTTTGCCCATCGTATTAAGAGCTCAATTTCTTGTGGTGGTGTATCTAATGTTGTCCAGGAACAGATAGTTGAGGTACTAGGATTCAGTAAGGGTGTCCTCCCTATAAGATACTTAGGGGTCGTTTGGTTTAAGGTATAAGCTGGGTTATCCCAACACTAATTTTTATACCATGTTTGGTATAAGGTATAAATTAGTGCTGGGATAAATTTATACCGTGTACCAAACATGGTATAAAAATTAGTGTTGGGATAACCCAGCTTATACCTTCTTAAGCCACTTATACTGGGATTATTTTATACCATCTTTTAGATGGTATAAAATAATCCCAATAGATGGAATAAATTAGTCCCGGGATTATAATCCCGGGACTAATGAGTCCTTAAACCAAACGACCCCTTAGGGGTCCCTTATGCACTAATAGAGTATTATCCATAGTACAATGTCAGCCAATCCTAGATAAGATGATGGGAAGAGTTAAAACAAGGATTACCAAGTTCCTTTCATATGCAGGCAAAACTCAACTAATAAAAGTCCATTCGCTTCTCAAATTAAGTATTCTGAGCTCAAAATTTTGTGCTTCCAAGAAAGTTGTCAAAGTCATTGAAGCTAGCCTGTAGGAACTTCCGTTGGACAGATGGTATTGAACTGTCAAATAAAGCTCTATTAGCTTGGTATAGAGTCTGTTATCCCAAAGCAGCTGGACGTTTGAATATACTTGATGTGGCCACATGAAACAAAGCAGCTATTCGGAAGTCTTCTAGAATATCTGTGTTAAAAAAGAGTTAATGGTTTCAAAAACACACCTGAATTATCACTTTTTCGCGAGCTTCGCATCCCAACTATTGTTTTTATTGTTTTTTTTCCTTTTCCTACCTAACCTATCACCAATCTACGTATTAAACACTCCGAGTCAACTATCAGTTGTTCCTTCCTTTTACCTATCTAAACTATCACCATCTACTCAACTAAGTGTGGATTGATACATTGATGGTGATAGTTCAGGTAGGAAGGGAACTAATAGTTGAGGTGAGAAACTCGCGAAAAAAAGGGGTCGTTCTGATGTGTTTTTTACCATTATCTCGAGAAAAAAAAAATATCTATGGGTTAAATGAATACATTGGTATGATGGTAGAAACAAAAACATTTATGTTGATGTTCCTAATCAAGCTTCTTGGATCATCAAGAAAATCCTGAAGGCAGGGAGGTACTTTGTTGCTGCTGGTGCCAAAGCTATCAACCAAGCAACTATACTTGAAACTGAGGGGACTATTTCAGAAAGTTGGAGGAAGCTGGTATATAACAATATTGGCATACTTAGGTGGATATTCATCCTAAGATTGGCTCCTTTAGGTAGGCTCAACACAAGGGACATATTGTTTAGATGAGGTGTGACAACATCTCAGGAGTGCTCACTATATGAGGTGGAAAATGAAAACATTCCTCAACTATTTTTTGCTTGTACTGCCTCTGCCTTGGTTTGACAGAATCTATTGTTATGGATTGACATCAGGAGAGTATCCGTGATATGAGATGATGAATTCAGATGGGCTAAACAATATGCTAAAGGAAGACAGCCCACAGTTGAGATCTATAGAATAATGCTAGTTGTTGTTGTCTTACTTCTATGGAGAGACGCATCCCGCATTGGCAAGGTCTGAGGAAGGATAGCACCCCAAGGTGTGATGTAGACTGCTTCCACAACTTGAACCCGTGTCCAAGGCTCCTCTTCTACAGAGAAATCTCAAAAAACAAGAAGCGGCTGAGGACCACAACATCTATCCAGTTTGATATAGTTTTTACTTCTACTGATAGTTTTGTTTGGATTAGTTCTTCATGTAATGTTGCTACATTGCCAGGCGGCTGTAGGGGCTTGATTTCCAAACAATATTCATTTTTCTGAACACTCACATTGATCACTTTGATAATGATATCAGTCCAGTAGTCAAAAAGAAACGTAGTAAGTAGAAATGCGAACCCTTGAAATAAGAAGGCATTACGAGAATTAAAAATATTTAATAACTAGAAATTATTTTCCTATACGAGTTCAATCTAAAGAAAGTACGAACGAATAGTACCAAATGATTGAGATTATATCCTTATTTACTCTGCAGGCAAAATTAGTAAACACCAACAACTTTGGTATAGTGGCTCTCGCCTAAGCACCAAATATAATATATATTTGACCACCACCCCCCCTAAATAGGGACAACGTAGAAACATGTCGAGCTAACATAGGATTAGCAAGGCTTTCACCATGGCACAAAAGCTTCGCTTTACCTGGTCAAGCTATAAACATAAGTGAACCATTGCCACTCCAATCTAAAGATGACAGGATCATAAACTTTTTACACAATTGCAATTGAAAGAGAAGCAAGGATAAAAATAATAGGTGAGATCTTAATTTATAACTTGAAATAGAAGTATTATGCGACAGACATAAGTTGTTCATCAAGCAAAAGAAACGCTGTTGTTGAGCTACATCACTTGAGAAAAAAGAACACGATACAAAAATGAAAGATACCATCTCCCTGAATTCTCCACTTAAAAGAGAGAAGTTCCCTTTCCCTTCTTATCTCCACCAATTTCGAAGTGCTTGCATCTCTGCAAGTCGGTAACAACAGTGGATCTCAGTATTGGCAAATACAACTATCATGAACAGAAAGATTGAGAACCATGACAGACCTTGATTGGGTGCTGTGACACATGTTTGCAACCCTGGCATTGCAGCCTTAGCACAATCTTCTTGGTTGTTTTGGCCTAGTATTGGTGGAACATAGATTTATGAGATGAACACCACAGGAAAAAAACATTATTGACCAGAATTAATTTCTAACAAATGTTAATGTGAAATCTCTATTTTACCTTCTTGTGGAAGACGGGTTTTGTCTGACCACCATAACCAGACTGCTTGCGATCATAACGACGCTTCCCTTGAGCTGCTAGGCTATCTTTTCCTTTCTTGTACTGTGTAACCTTATGCAGGGTGTGCTTTTTGCAATCCTTTGACTTGCAGTAAGTCTTCTTAGTTTTTGGAACGTTCACCTGCAAGTTCAAGTTCAAAGAAATTCATCTCGTACCCTACGCAACACCAGTTAACAACTTACAAAACTGGCAGCCATGTAGAAATCTTATAGTAACTGCTTTATATGCAATCACAATTCACAGGCCAAATGCATACATACCATAACAGAAATGAATATACTGGACCAAAGGATCCAGCAACCCAGAACTGTGATCTAGAGTATGCAGAGTGAGATGATATGACATTTATCACAATTATTTCTCGGATGCAGTAACATAGAATTTTAGTACTAACAGCATCCAGAGGATGCAACATGTTACAAAAGTGGGTTGACTCCTTTATAGAAAGCAAGGAGGTAAGGAGCCAATAAGTCTCAAAACTGAATCACTCCATTTACAATTAGACCATCAAAACAAATTAATAGACATCTATCACTTTTATCACAATTCAGAACTGGAGTTACTTGAAAAAAAAAATCAATCAACAGAGAAGGCGTGTGACAAATCAGTCCGTGAAATTGCAGGCTAACAATTAAAACGAAGCAATAGTTTCACCAGATCTCACAGAGCTGCATCAACTTGACTGAGCTAATATAAGTAGAAAACGAAGAAATTTTGCTACTGGAGTGACCATCTGAATGCTCGTCCACAACTCAGATGATAGATTTACATTTCTACACAGGAGAACTTTCAAATCACATTACAGAATGAAGAAACATGAAAACCAGAAGTCATGTATTCAAAGAAATTAATCATCCACCATATCCGTGTACACCACTGCAAGGTACATTATCATAGTTCTATACTAACAACAGCTATACTGTTGCAGGTGCTACCCAGAGCAACTCTTAACTCTTTATTTTTGTGTGTAGTCCAAGAGATTTCGCTTTTTCCCAGCAAGTATGTGATCTTGGACATTTCATCGCTCTGGATTTATTAAGACTGGAGCACCAAAGCATCCAAGGAAACAATTAGGGTCAAAGTAATTGGCTTTACTTTCTTTACAGCATATTTGGAAAGCAACCTAGGAATTGGATCTGTGTGATTGGACATAATTGCACAGTTTGACATGTTTATCTAGCCAAGTAATTCCTTAGACGGCTGTAATTTAGGAGGTGCAATACTCTTCAATTCTTAAGGGGAGTTGAAAATTGGTGCTAATTATACTCAAACTAAGGTAACTTTTCTAATTCCCATTTATTTTTTCTTTTCTCAAACATGTTACTATTCTTTCTACAATATTTCTATTCCGTTTCTCTTGTTCTCAACTTCTAACCTTCCAATGTATTGTTTACCGTCTGCTTCCATATAAAGTTGCAACTTGTCATATTTTTGATCCTTCTATTTTTTTTTTCATTGTTCTTCTTAGTAGCTATATCAACGAAGCATAACTCTAAGGCTACCCGAACCCTCAGAAATCTGTTTGTTACATTCTGCTCAACCGTGACGGATGTGGCACGAACCTAGATAGGCACGTTGTAACCAATAAAGCATTCTTAAAAACCACTAATTTTACTATAATTACCTTTCCATTTTTCTTTTCTCAAACATATCACTATTCTTTCTACACTATTCCTCTTATTCTCATCTTCCAACCCTCCAAATGTGTTATTTATGGTGCGCTTCCATATAAATTTGCAACTTCTGATATTTTATTTCTTTACTTTTTTTGTTCTTCTTAGTTGCTATGTCGACAAAGCCTAACTCTAAGCTAGCGTTTGGCCATGAAATTTTACTCATCAGATTTTGAAAATGTATCTTCAAGTTCCAAAAACTGAGCCAATTTATTCGAGAAATTTCACTTTCACTCACAAAACTACAAATTTTTTCATGCATGTCCAAACACAACTTCAACTTCAACAACTTGCCAAACAGGAGCTAAACTTAGCTGGAATCAGCTACACGAACCCTACAAAATCTATCTGCTACATCTGCTCTATTGAAATTTGAAGTGAAGACTTTCACTTTGTTGACCACAAAAAAGTGCAAGTTTGACTTTTTTCTAGTGTCTTTCAAGTATAACAGTTTATATTGAAGTAACTGGTCCTAATGATATTTTTATTTTATTTTATACTCCCTCCGTTTCAATTTATGTGAATACATTTGACTGGACACGGAATTTAAAAAAGTAGAGAATACTTTTAAACTTGTGGTGTAAAATGAGTCACATGTAAAAAGAGGTAATTCTTTTTTGCACGGACTAATGAGGAAATGGGTTTACATAAATTAAAACAGAGGGAGTATATAGCAGTATTTTTTTAGGGAATTAAACAGCTATAGCAAGTTGTGCAAGGCAGTTATATGCTCAACTTTACGACTAATTTTAACTATAATTACCTTTTCATTTTAAAAGTGTGTAAATCAACATACAACAATGAGTACAATTTTAACTAACAAAGAAAGAGAGAAGGAATTACCATTGTAGCGATTGGTGGAAAGGAACTTTGCTGTAATGGCGACCAGAAACCCTACAAATTGAGGGAAGAAGAAATCAGGTTTATATAGCTAGGGCTTTTGCTGGACAAAAGATAATTACAGTTTATGGCCTTATGGGCTGCCTTTAATAACCAACCCATGGTAATTTTGGGCTTATATTTATGGGTCATTTGCATTTTTGTTCCTATTTTGTGTTGGTCTTTTAATTTTTTACGTTAATAACAAATACTTGTTGCGTCTCAATTTATGTGATACAATTTGAATTTCAGAATTCAAATTTTTTTATTTTGATCGTGAATTCGGACATACAATCTTTAAGTTTTTTTAAAAAAAATTTTTACATATTTATAAACAACATTAGAAGTACTATAAATCACAATAATTAATAATTTAAAACATTTCAAGGGCATACGAATAAATCGTGGTAAAAAATTTTCTTATTTGACTCTTAAAATTCGAACTGTATCACATAAATTGAGAAAGATGAAGTAGTAACTTTTTCGCGATCCTAAATTTATATTTTCGCATTATAATATATCACAAGTTATGCCCCGCATGACTTTTGACTTTAAAGAACATATGTCCCAATAGGTTAAAAATTAAAGACTACTCCATTTGAAGGTTAAAAAGTTAAAGACCAGCGCATTTTGGAGGGGATTCTGTGCAATAAACTTTTTTTGCGCGGAATGTCCTTCAAAAGCACTGGTCTTTAATTTTTGTCCCTCAAATTGTTGGTCTTTAATTTTTTTTTTCCTTCGCCTAAAAATTTATGGATTTCAGGTTCGAACCTCCGCTCGGTCAAAAATTAAAAAAAAAATCGCAAGACAGAGTTTGGGGTTCGCCAGACAGAGTTTTGGATTCAAGGGGGCAATTCGCAGAATTGCCCTTCTTTTGGGGTGGTCTTTAAATTTTGCCCCTCATATTTGAAATCTTTAAATTTTGCCCTTCGCTAAATCCCATGGGTTTCAGGTTCGAACCCCCACACAGTCAAAATTTTAAAAAAAAAATCGCAAGGCAAAGTTTAAATTTCGCTATGCCCCCATCGGCATACACTTGTGAAGGAATTAGCAAAGTTATGCCGGACCCGACATACTTATGCTTTATGGGCATACTTGGCATAAGTATGCCGGTTCCGGCATAACTTTGATAATTCCTTCACAAGTTTATGCCGGATCCGGCATAAAAGTTTGCTCATTAAAAGTATGCCCCCATCGGCATAAACTTGTTAAGGAATTACCAAACTTATGCCGATGGGGGCATACTTATGCCTTATGGGCAAACTTTTCCTTTAAGCATCTATATGTATTTTTTTTTTAACTTTTCAAGGTAAACCTTTAGTAATGCCTTAACTAAAAGTGTGTCCATAAAACATAACTAAAAGTATGCCCCATAAAGCGTAAGTTTTCCTTAAGGCATAACTAAAAGTTTGCCTTATAAGGCAAAGTTTAAATTTTGTATGCCCCCTCCGGCAGACTTTTAGTTATGTTTAACTAAAAGTCTGCCGAAGGGGGCAGACTTTTACTTGAGGGGCAGACGTTTAGTTATGCCGGATCCGGCATAACTTTAACTTTTTCTTAAAGATTGTATGCTGGATCCGGCATACACTCCCCCAGTCGTGCCTTGCGAAATTATTTTTTTATTTTATGCATGAGCGGGGGTTCGAACCCAGAACTTCATGTATTCGCCCATCTTTCCAAGCAAAGGGCAAAATTTAAATACCACAAATATGAAGGGCAAAATTTAAAGATCACAGATTTGAGGGGCAAAATTTAAAGACCACCCTAAACGAAGGGCAATCCGCGCAAAAAAATGATATATATGGGGCCACAATTTTATTTTATTTTTACAATTTTTTTTATGGGCCTGTTTAATATGAGGCCCAATTTTTTTTTATTTTTTTTTATATGTTATGTTCAAAACACGATTGATATAACATGGGCAATGCGCAGAATTGCCCTTCTTTTGGGGTGGTCTTTAAATTTTGCCCCTCATATTTGAAATCTTTAAATTTTGCCCTTCGCTAAATCCCATGGGTTTCAGGTTCGAACCCCCACACAGTCAAAATTTTAAAACAAATTCGCAAGGCAGAATTTAAATTTCGCTATGCCCCCATCGGCATACACTTGTGAAGGAATTAGCAAAGTTATGCCGGACCCGGCATATTTGTGCCTTATGGGCAGACTTGGCATAAGTATGCTGGTTCCGGCATAACTTTGATAATTCCTTCACAAGTTTATGCCGGATCCGGCATAAAAGTTTGCCCATTAAAAGTATGCCCCCATCGGCATAAACTTGTTAAGGAATTACCAAACTTATGCCGATGGGGGCATACTTATGCCTTATGGGCAAACTTTGCCTTGAAGCATATATATGTATTTTTTTTTTTAAACTTTTCAAGGTAAACCTTTAGTAATGCCTTAACTAAAAGTGTGCCCATAAAACATAACTAAAAGTATGCCCCATAAGGCGTAAGTTTTCCTTAAGGCATAACTAAAAGTTTGTCTTATAAGGCAAAGTTTAAATTTTGTATGCCCCCTCCGGCAGACTTTTAGTTATATTTAACTAAAAGTCTGCCGGAGGGGGCAGACTTTGCCTTGAGGGGCAGACTTTTAGTTATGCCGGATCCGGCATGACTTTAACTTTTTCTTAAAGATTGTATGCTGGATCCGACATACACTCCCCCAGTCGTGCCTTGCGAAATTATTTTTTTATTTTATGCCTGAGCGGGGGTTCGAACCCAGAACTTTGTGTATTCGCCCATCTTTCTAAGCAAAGGGCAAAATTTAAAGACCACAAATATGAAGGGCAAAATTTAAAGACCACAAATTTGAGGGGCAAAATTTAAAGACCACCCCAAACGAAGGGCAATCTGCGCAAAAAAATGGATTCAAGGTCTATCTTAAAGTAGAGTTTGCAACTTATAAGGCAAAGTTTGGGCAAAACTTTGTCTTAAGGCAAATCTCTGTCTTAAGGCCTAACTTTTGCCCGAATAGGCTTAATTTTGCTATAAACCTCTATCTATGATTTTTTTTTTATTGAGTCGGGATTTGAACTCAAAACCTTATAGTATTAGGTGAAGGCCAAAAATTAAAGACCAACGATTTGAGAGACAAAAATTAAAGACAAGTGCCTTTGAAGGCCAATCGTGCAAATGGCCCCTAAATGGTAGAAATAGCACTAGATATCTACTTTTAGACAGAGACTATTTAAACTATAACCATCTTGTATAATTTATTTAAGGAAATATCCTTCGGTCAAAAATATCTCTCCCATTATTAAAGTTTTCAAATACCCTTGTCTTAATGAAAATCTCCAACATAACCAGATTTTATTTTTAACCCCGCTTCATTTAAACCCGACCTAATTAAATAAAAAACTTATAAGGGTTATGCTCCTATGCCTAATGGGTTATGTTGGGGATTTCCATTAAGAAAAACTTATAGGGGTTACGCTCCTATGCCTAATGGGTTATGTTGGGCATTTTCATTAAGACAGGAGTATATGTGAAAACTTTAATGATAGAGGGATATTTTTTACCCAAAATAAATTCGGAAGATATTTTAGCCCTTTTCCAAAAGTAGAGGAATATTTTTTACCCTTTTCCCTTTATTTAATGTTCAGCCATATAGGGAAAACTTCAAACCGCTTTTTATTGGCGCCATTGCTTCTTCTTGTTGTTCTTCAAATCTTGTGTCTGAAGTTTTGAACTGTCAAAACTTAACTTCGCAAAGTTTAAATTTGAACACTATGCTTCTTCTTCTTTTTCAGATCATCGGGCATGAAGTTTTGGACTATCAGAATCAATTTCCATCGCTAGGTTTGGGATCAAACTTCAGAGTTCAGACGTTAGGCTTAAGCAGTTAAAACTTCAGAGTCTAAAGTTTGATTCTGAGATAGCTAAATTTTAAATATTTTGTAAATTGTTTATGTTTTAAATAGCGATCCAAAAGCGACTATTTGTGCATTTGGCCCTCCTAAAACGACTTTTAGGCTGTTTGGCCAAGCCTATTTTTTCCCCAAAAGTACTTATTTAAAAAAAAAAAAGTGAGGTGTTTGGCTAAGCTTTTGGGAGAAAATAAGTGTTTTTGGGGAGTAACAGAAGCAGTTTTTCAGAAGCTAAAAAGGTAGTTTTTGCCCTAAAACACTTTTTTGAAAAATACATGTAGAAGCATTTTTTAAAAGTTTAGTCAAACACTAATTGCTATTTAAAAGTACTTTTTAAATTAATTGGCTAAACACAAATTGCTTTTAATCAAAATTACTTTTTTGAAAAGTATTTTTTTGAAAAAATACTTTTTAAAATAAGTTGTTTTTAAAAGCTTGGCTAAACAGCTATTTTTTTGAAACTATTATTTAAGTTCTGTCCGAAATTAGGATTACTATCATACTGCGCATATATTTTATATTCATCTTGCGCTAGTTTGCTAAATTTGATTGATTAGTGACAATTTGTGGTGGTTCTGACAACTAATTATGTTTACCTTGCAATCATTTGAATCTCATTGCATTCTGTATCACATGGAGAAAAGGCACTCTATTACTTTGCAGGCTTCACATTTATCTTAGCCCATACCAGTGTATGTTATAATATGTCTATGTCAAGCATCTGAAGGCATAATAAATAAATAAATAAATAATTTACCAGAATTCAGTAAACTTTTTGGTAAGATCTTTTTAGTGTTCACCACTCTATCCACCGGAACTTAGATGAATCCCTTATTTAAAACTTAGTTTCCCAGGATTTTCGTCACTTCATTAACCGCTAGGCCACATCCTCAAGTGTTGCATAGAAAAATTCTTTACAGACTCGATAAAATACATGAGCCTGCACCCTTGTAGACACTCCTGGTTTCGATATCTTAACAAGTGAACATGCCAAGCATGGCATGCTTTAAGATTTTCCCCATAAAATGATGACCAACAATAGCTACTACTATGCCTCAGGCCTCAGCCCCGAACATGTTGAGATCGACTATATGGAACAAGGAAAATACCTATTCCCAACTAGTAAATCCACTTATTTGGATCTTAAAGAGTAAAAATATGACCAATGCCATGCAAATTGTTTTAAATCTCCATTCTAGAAGCATTCTTGTTGGGAATAAAATAGACCCGCAAAAAATAATATTCACGGTATTAGTGATAAACGTGGAACACTAACTTATGGTTAAATCAGCAAGAATAAAATGCAGCAATAATGACACCAAGATTTTACGTGGAAACCCTTCTAAATAAGGGAAAAACCACGGCCAAGAGGAGCAGCTGATATCACTATAGCGAGGAATTTTACACTGTGTAGTAACGAGTACAAATACTCCTAAGACCACTACACCCTCAAAAGAAATAACACTCTTTTGATTTTCCCACCTCACTATAATATCACTCACACTCTATTTTTCTTCACAGACTATTTTTTTACAGTCTATGGAACACCTCACTTTGCTCTCACTCAGATGTATTGTCTGAGATTTTGATGTGTATAGCAAATGATCTTGGTGTGTTACAAATGAACCATAAGCTGCCTATTTATACGAATGAATTTCCTATGATGAGGTAAGCGCTTACGTCACGACTATGATGAGGTAAGCGCTTACGTCACGACTATGATGAGGTAAGCGCTTACATCACGAAAATGTGAACAAAAGAATTGACTTGTTGGCCAATTCCACAATTGCTACAAATGTGATTTTGTCAAAGGAAGAAAAATCTTCCTTCCTTAAAATATGGGATAGGGGACTGGACCCCACAAATCTCCCCCTCCAGTCCCATTCACCTGAAGGAGGGTACACTGGCTTCTAATTTGAGTGCATGCCGACAAGTTCTTTGCACAATTCGAACTTGTCTCTCGGTACCGCCTTGGTCAGCATATCTGCAGGATTTTCACTCGTGTGAATCTTCTTGACCTGGAACAATTCACTCTCCACTTGTTCACAAATCCAATGATACTTGACAGTGTGACACACTTCTGCAACTTCGACTGCCATGGTATAGCTCCCCCTGAAAAAAATAAACAGATATCCAGTAGTGGATTTTCTGTTATCAAGGTCACCTGCCATATCAGAATCTGTATAGCCTTTCCAAATTGGATTTGATCCTCCAAAACACAAGCATTCATCTGAGCTTCCTCTTAGATACCTGAGTATCCACTTCACAGCTTCCCAATGCTCTTTCCCTGGATTTTCGAGAAATCTGCTAACAATACCAACTGCATCAGCAATATATGGTCGAGTGCATACCATTGCATACATCTTGTTGTTACCAGTTTTCCGAGCATACAAACTTTCAAGATGCTCCCATAGGGTCCGAGCATGTGTCTCTCCAGAAATATGGTTCAACACATTATCGTCAACTCACTGTCTAATAAAGCCGCAAACCTGCCGATGCAACAAATTCCACTCTTCATCTGATTTATTATCAGGCTTTTTATTTCCAAAGACAGGTTGATGAAAATTCTTGACATAGAGCAAATCTTCCATTTTGCCCTTCCAAATGACATAATTTACGCCACTCAAGGTAACCATTCTACTAGTGTTGGCTTCCATCGTTTATCACAAATACAAATACTATTTTATTCGAAGACCAAAGTAATTCTTTTCTGATGTGGAAGTTCAGACTGTGCTGCAACCACAGAGCATACTCAGACAGAACCTTGACTCTGATACCACTTGTTGGGAATAAAATAGACCCGCAAAAAATAATATTCACGGTATTAGTGATAAACGTGGAACACTAACTTATGGTTAAATCAGCAAGAATAAAATGCAGCAATAATGACACCAAGATTTTACGTGGAAACCCTTCTAAATAAGGGAAAAACCACGGCCAAGAGGAGCAGCTGATATCACTATAGCGAGGAATTTTACACTGTGTAGTAACGAGTACAAATACTCCTAAGACCACTACACCCTCAAAAGAAATAACACTCTTTTGATTTTCCCACCTCACTATAATATCACTCACATTCTATTTTTCTTCACAGACTATTTTTTTACAGTCTATGGAACACCTCACTTTGCTCTCACTCAGATGTATTGTCTGAGATTTTGATGTGTATAGCAAATGATCTTGGTGTGTTACAAATGAACCATAAGCTGCCTATTTATACGAATGAATTTCCTATGATGAGGTAAGCGCTTACGTCACGACTATGATGAGGTAAGCGCTTACGTCACGACTATGATGAGGTAAGCGCTTACATCACGAAAATGTGAACAAAAGAATTGACTTGTTGGCCAATTCCACAATTGCTACAAATGTGATTTGGTCAAAGGAAGAAAAATCTTCCTTCCTTAAAATATGGGATAGGGGACTGGACCCCACAATTCTGGCAGGACTACACTGATCTATACAATATTGAATAAATCGAGACCATGTGAATCAAAGATATGCAGAAAGAATGTCTAATATTATATAAATAACCAATGTTCTTTCCTCCAATTACAGATAAATAGACCTAAATATGTAATTAACATATATAGGATTTGGAAGGTCCATGAAGCAACAAAAATTTCTACTACACAGTAATCTTTGCTGTGCTGCTACAAATTTTCAACTCCAAGAATAAACTTAACCTTTTGCTAATGGTACACATGAACCAAAATTTTGCAATACAAAAAAGGAAATGAAGGAAAAGATAAAATTATAGCAATAAGAAGGCATTTAGAGTTTCACTTCTAAAGCTAGTTTTCAGGTTCTACTATGTGTTAGAGGGAGGACTAACAAGATATGGAGAAAGAATTGCTAATCAACAGCAGTCTTGCTTTTTCGAGCACCAATTGGCTTTTGAAGGCTATCGAAGATTGGTTTTGTAATTGCTGCAGTAGATATTGCCTGAAAATCCGGCTTCAAATTCCACTTTGTTGTTGGCCACAGAGAAGATAATGTGCCACTCTCCGATTCCTGCAAACTCGGTGTACTCGATGACTTCCTCACACTTGCGCTTTCGTTCAGAAAAGAATCGTTCAACAAGATAGGGATAGGATTTATTGAACTTGCCTCGGTATCCGGTCCAGAGAGAGTTCGACTAGCAGACTTAGGTCGCAAAGCCAAACCCTTTCCAGCAGCAGCAGAAAACCCGGTCCCGCCACTGCTGTTATTATCTTCTTTCAACAGCACTTCTGGGGTGCGGGAACTGAAATCAGCCTCAGACTTCTGACGCCTTCTCGCCAATTTCTCGAACACTCTATCATGTCCATTTTCTGTGCTATCTACTCCATTCTCTGACAATTCATTAGCTACACTTTTACATTTTCTATGCAGACCGATTGGTGGATTAGGATGATGAGGAGGAGTTGACTTGATAAACGGTCCATCTTCTAAATAATGTGATACTCCTTTCCGATAGACAGCCATTTCAAAACCTTCAGATGCAACTTTCTGATCTGCCGGTTTAGTACCCTGATAACCTAATAAAGAGCTCATGGCTGGTGAAACTCTTGGCTGCGGGGAAGACTTCAATTTCAGGGATTGAAATGAACCAAACAAATCATATCGATTGCTTGAAGGGGTCTGCTCAGAGCTGCTTGGTCTGTCAAGACACCAATCATAGGACAAGCTTATCAATCTTAATACATGGAAAAAATCATTTGGCACTTGAAACCAATGCTTTTCTCCTTCAGAAATTGAGGGTATTTCGCTAGAATATGAGATTTTTTAAGTCGTTAGATAGGAAATAGTCTATAAGGTAGTCCCAGATAAAGTGCACAAAAGCAATTATGTCCACCCTAGACCCTAACAATCTTACAACTAGTAGTTCACTAAGTGATAACAATATGCAAAGATGAGCGCCAAGATGTGAATGAGGTGATCTTGACCTGTAAGTTAGCTTGAGTTCAAATTATCTGCGGTTAGAAGCATTCTAGTTCGGCAGAATGATTCAATGCTTTCATGATTGAAGAAGATTATGCACTAAATTTTTAAGACTAATTTAGCAATTGAAATCCTATGTACTTTATATCATAAATTCACTCATGAGCAGCTTGGTTATTTGCTACTTAAGGATTTCAACAACAGAGATACAGACAAGGTCTAATCACGTTGGTGCACTAGTTACTGAATGTCATCCACAAACTAGATTACACAAATAGGTTTATACACCAAAACACAAATTCTAATAATGCTTGTCCAGTAACTATGACTCGCTCCATTCCACTTTATGTGACATGATACAGAGTACGAGGGTCAAATTACCTAATATTCAGCGTGAATTCCAACATAGAATCTTCAAGTTTTTGAAATAAAACTTTCACGTTTCTGAAATAAAACTTACACGTTTCTGAATTAAATAAATAGTAGATAAGTCACAATAGTTATTTTTAAAAGTCAACAACAACGTCAATACATACCCAGTGTGATCCCACAAGTGGGGTCTGGGGAGGGTGGGGTGTACGCAGACCTTATCCCCTACCTTTGTGGGGTAGAGAGGTTCTTCCCGACAGACCCTCGGCTCAAGAAAAACGATTTTCAAAAGAGCTTTGAAAATGCAAGAGTAAAAATAGTTGTTTTTAAAAGTATCTGAAAAAACGTGGTTAAAGAAAAGCTCAGTTGACTCTCCAAACAGTAGTAATTTGACTCACAACACAAATTATATTTGCCTGGAAGGAGAATGATAGTTGTCCTTAAACAGAAATCTTTATTTCCAACATGCAGCAGAGATACACTCATGGGAAATGGGCTTATTGAAGCTTTTCTCAACCCGGCCCATATAAAGCTCTTGCCTAAACAAGCCATACTTAAATATCTAAGTGAAAAAGGGCAGGTTGGCTTCTACTGGCGCCACAAATAAATCACAATAACATAGAAAACAGAAGCTGATATGACTTGTTCCATGTAGTGAAAGATGAATAAAAAAGATGAGGACATCCAACTCTAACAAGGAGTAGATTATCATTTGCTAAACGAAATATCTAACTTGTGACGTAAATGTCACCATGAATACCAAAGCTTAAAGCAGCTCAATTTGTAAAGAAATGGAAGGAAAGAAAGCTGAAGAAAGAAAAAGCTCAAACAACATCTCAATTTATAAAGGCATCTAATAACAAAGGAAATAAGTAGCACAATTTTTGTGATAGACTGATAGGTAGTGAGCTGGTCACGTGCAAGCAAGCAATTAAATTTTCTAAAACTGAAAAAAAAGAAAAGATCAGCAAATTTATCCTCTGACTAGCACAAGCAGTTTATTAAAATAAAGGCTTTATTATCATTTCTAGATGAAATGTTATGAAATAAACTCTGATATGAGATTCTAAAGAAAAGTTATAGTACCCTTGGGGGTCTTGACCATTTGAGACAACGGGTGATGGTGGATGCCTCCCAGGTGATGGTATTTGAAGTGTCTTTCGAGCAAACATCTGGAGATCCGAAACCAGCCCATTCAACCTCTTAATATCAGCTACCTGTCACATTGGAAACCATTGTTACACCATGTTAAAACATCATCCATTTAGAGCAAACAATCCCAGGAACGAAATGATAAAGAAATGTATAAAAATAAAGAAAACTCAAGTTCACAATTACATCAACTGCTTGCTTTAGCATGTCACCTAAATCGAATTAGTCGAAAATTCCTCAAATCAGCACGCCATTTAGCCTCACATTTGTTCCTCTTCTTTTGGGCTCATCACAGGGGAATAAACACACAACTCTAACATTTTGTGCCGCTATGGTCAATTTTCACTATTGATCGTTCACAAGAGTTCTTTTAGTATGGCAACCCCATCCCCACCAAACCTCCTTTATGAGGAGCTAGACAACAGCTCTTTCTTTTACCGACTCGAGCACGCAACTTCATTTCACTAAGCTATCACTCTCTTGTCAATGTCCAAAAATCTCTTTTCATATTTTGATGAAGATGGTATTTTTGGCAAATTAGGGCGTCTCAACTAATGAACCACGCATCCTGTTCAGTAAAATCCTATAAACAATGTATCAAGCTTGTTAATTTTAGAAATCCCCAATTCCTCCATTCTTACTATGATCAAACAAAAGTAACAGCTCAGTACACATGAAACACTCATAAACACAGATAATTAAATCCAACAACAACTAAGCCCAATCCCAAACAAGTTGGGATTAGCTATACCAATCCTAACCGACCACGTCACTCCATTTTAACTACAAATATAAATAAAAACAGAGAAAAATTAATTTAAAAAATTAAATATTTAAAACATACCAACTTTTTATTTGTATTGTGCAAATATTTAATATTACAAAAACAACATACCCAGTGTTACCCGTGTAATCCCACAAGTGGGGTCGGAAAGCAGACCTTATCCCTACCTTTGTGGGGGTAGAGAGACTGTTTCTGATAGACCCACGGCTCAAAAGAAATGTACTCCCTCTGTCCCAATTTAAGTGTATTACTTTCCTTTTTGGTCAGTCTCAAAAATAGTGTCTATTTCTCTATTTTCCATATTTAGTTAGTTTTCCAATTTCAATATTCTACGTGACAAGTTTAAGACCATGAGATTTAAAGGATTGCAACACATTTACTCCCTCCGTTCACTTTTACTTGTCCACTATTCCAAAAATAGATTTTCACTTTTACCTGTCCATTTTCGCATATCAAGAGAAAAACAATTTATTTTTCCTTTTTTGCCCTTAGCATTAATTACTCATTCCAATTCATTTTTCAATTTCAATACAATTATACCCCAATTAATATGGGTATCATGATAAAACATTCACTTCATTTATTAGTTATTAAACAACCTGAAAAGTCAAAAGTAGACAAGTAAAAGTGAACGGAGGGAGTATAAATTAAGACCACAAGATTCAAAAACGTCCCTATGCTTCTTAAACTTTGTGCTCAGTCAAACTAGCATGCTTAAATTGGGAGGGAGGGAGTATCCGACAAAAATGCAAATAATTTAAGTATTAACATAACAAAAATTACCTCAACGCCATATCTGATAGCTACACCAGGAAGGGTATCAAATTTAGAAACCTGGTGTTCTATATGATTCCCCCCTCCTCCTCCTCCATCGCTGCCACCGCCCGTCGGTGGCGGTGATGATGACGTCATCATTACTAAACAATCAAAATCTCTCCCGCCAAAAAAAAATTGAGGAAAAATAAAGAAAAATGAACCCAACCCAGTTTCAATCTACATATTTTGATCAAACTAACAATCTACCAAAAAAAAAGAATGATCTGAATATCAATAAAGATTGTATCTTTAATACCAGCCAGATAAATAAAACCAAAAAAATAATAATTAAAAGAACATAACCCAGTTTCAATCTACATAATTTGATCAACTAACAATCAAAAAAAGAAAAAAGAAAAAAGAAAAAAGAAAAAAGAAAAAAGAAAAAAGAAAAGCAGAATTATCTGTAGATCAAATTATTACCAGCCCAAATAAATAAAACCCAAAAACAATTAAAAGAACCTAACCCAGTTTCAATCTACATATTTTGATCAACTAACAATCTCCAAAAATTAATATTAACTATAAAGATACAATCTTTATTACTAGCCCCGAAAAATAAATTAATAAAAAAGAACGTAACCCAGTTTCAGTTACACATTTTGATGAATACACCTCTAGAAAAGTAGAAGTATTGTTGTAAAATGCATCCTTTAAGTATCAATAAAGATAAGAAATAAAAAAATAAAATAAAAAAAGCTACTAGATCTGGTGATCTCGTGGATTTATTTATTTGTTCATTTATTTGAAGCTTGTTAGTTCCTTTTATGTGGGGGAAGAAAAATGTGAGAGACTGAAATGAAAGATTTGCGTTAACCACCTTTTATATCCTTCTTTTACCTTAAAAAAAAAACAAATCTAATAGTGAAATTGACGTACCAAAATGAAATAAAAATTATCTATATATCAGTAACGTTTGGCCATAAAAAATCAAATATTTTTACTATATTTGAAGAAGTTGGAGATGTGTTTGGTTATAGTTTTGCAAAGAATATTTAGTTGTTTGAATGTATTGAAAGTGAAAAAAGGAAAAAAAAGTGAAAATAAGGTTTTAGGTGTTTTTCAAAAGTTGTATTTGGAATTTTTATGGCCAAACGTTGATTTTCAAGTAAACTGAAATAATTTTTCGAAAAAAGTGAAAAAATTCTCATGGCCAAATGGGTCCTGTGTTCACGCAAAAATATATGTATTAATTATAAACTCACTAAGGTTAAATAGTCATTTTATTTTTTGATATTTTCACCCACCTTGAGGTGCCTATATTGAGGCCGATTAAATTCGGATTCTGAAAGCCTCACATTGGGAGTAAAGCTTCTCCTAATGGAACGACTCGAACCCAAGATCTATGATGATTACTTACCACTCTATACAAACCTTTGTTGGTTAAGATTAAACGATCGAATGAGGTTAGAATAAATGAGCCGAGGGTTTATCGAAAACAATCTCCCCGCCTTTATAAGCCAAGAGTAAGGCCTGTAGACATTTTAACCTTTCCAGACTCCACCTGGTGAGATTATACTGGATATGTTATTGTTATTATTGTTGAATAAGATGAGAAGTAGTTAATTAGAGCTAAGTGAGATAAATTTTTGCAACCACGTGTCTAGGTATATATTGGATCAATTTTATTTTTTTTGTATTTCACCTGGTGTCCACTGCCAGCATTAGAGGTTGCCTAAATTTGAATTCGCACCAGAAAATTGTGCTCTCTAACAAAAGCTACATAGATTCAGCACTCGAATTCGAGATCTCTGATCGAGGATGAAGGAGTATTTGGTACTTATCTGTGGGGACCCCTGGTGGGACCTTAGCCTTGGTGGCCCATGCATGCTGACATGTCATGACTACTGGAGGTATTGTGTGAAAGGGAGCTTAGCCAGTTCGAGAACACATTCTGCAGCGCCTCGAACCCACAACCTTGCAGTCACCTTACCATGCTGCATTAAGACACATAAGCTACCATCTTACCATGCTGCATTAAGACACATCCAAGACCAACTCCCGAAGTATCACAACAAACCACGAACCCTTCAGTTCCCTCTGGCAGCGTCAAAACTGGAGCAGAAGTCAATCTTTTCTTCAACTCTTCAAAGCTTCGCTCACAAATATCTGACCATTGGAACTTAACTTTCTTCCGGGTCAACTTAGTCAACGGAGCAGAGATAGAAGAAAATCCTTCTACGAAGCGTCGATACTAGCCTGCCAGACCCAAGACTTCTTATATCCAAAACTGAGGTAGGTCTGGGCCAACTTCTTACGGCATCAATCTTCTGAGAATCAACTTTAACACCTTCACCTGAGATCACATGACCTAAGAATGCCACTGACTTAAGCCAAAACTCACACTTTGAGAATTTTGCAAAAATTTCGCGATCTTTAAGAGTCTGCAACACTATTCTAAGATGTTCTGCATGATCAACCTTATTACGGGAATACACCAAAATATCATCAATGAAGACAATAACGAATAAATCGAGATAAGGTTTGAAGACCCTGTTCATAAGATCCATGAAAGCAGCTGGCACATTTGTCAACCCAAATGACATAACAAGAAATTCAAAATGGCCATAACGAGTTTTGAAAGCGGTCTTCGGAATATCAAATTCCTTAACCTTTAACTGATGATAGCCTGATCTGAGGTCAATCTTGGAATAACGTTGGGCACCCTACAGTTGGTCAAATAAGTCATCTATTCTAGGAATAGGGTACATGTTCTTAATGGTGACCTTGTTTAGCTGACGGTAGTCTATACACATACGTAAGAAACCATCATTCTTTCGGATAAATAAGACTGGCGCACCCCAAGGCGAAACGCTGGGCCTAATAAACCCCTTATCAAGAAGGTTTTTCAACTGGGCCTTTAACTCTTTTAACTCTGCTGGAGCCATTCTGTATGGCGGAATAGATATCGGCCGAGTATCGGGAAGTAGATCAATTCCAAATTCAATCTCCCTGTCAGGAGGGACTCCTGGAAGATCTTCGGGAAAGACCTCTGGAAATTTATTTACAACTAGAACGGACTGGAGAGTTGGAGTCTGGGAATCTGAATCCTTTACTCGAACTAGGTGGTAGATATAACCTTTGGAAATCATTTTTCTGGATTTTAGGTAAGAAATAAATCTACCCCCGGGTACTACTGAATTACCCTCCCATTCTATGACTGGCTCATTAGGAAACTCGAATCTTACAACTTTAGTTCTACAACATATTGTGGCATAACATGAAGCTAACTAGTCCATACCCATGATCACATCAAAGTCCACCATTTCTAATTCAGCTAAATCAGCTATGGTTCTACGGTGATAGACTAAAACTGGGCAAATCTTATAAATACGTCTAGCTATGACTGATTCTCCAACTGGGGTGGATGCCTCAAAGGGTTCATACAAACTTTCAGGTTCAATACCAAACTTTTTAGCAACAAAAGGGGTTACATAAGATAAGGTGGATCCTGGGTCAATAAGGGCATATACTTCCAAAGTGAAAACTGTGAGTGTACCTGTGACAACATCTGCTCTAGCGTCTGCATCCTGATGACCTGTCAATGCATACAAACGGTTCTGACCACCGCCTGTATTGTTGGACCTTGTTGTGCCACGCCCCTGCTGGGCCTGATTTTAACGAGGAGCTGTTGAATTTATGGACTGCGTCACATTACCTTCGATACCCTGTCTGGCTGATAGACAGTCCCTCTGAATATGGCCCTTCTAGACGCAACCATAACACGCATTTGTACCATACGACATTCACCTAAGTGTTTCTTGGTACACTTTCTATAAGCTGGAATTGTATAGACTGACTGACCCATACTAGCTTGAGAATGAGAACTCGATGGTCTAAAGTTCTATTTCTTGTCACTTCTGAAATTAGGGACTGCGGCCTTAGCTGCAGATGGAGCGGGTCCTGCTGACCTGTTCTTAAAGAACTGCCTACCTCCTCCCTAACTAAAGTTACCTGAAGATTTAGCCCCCTTGTTGAATTCTTTATCCCTTTGTTTCTGTAAAGCTTCCTCTTCCTTCAGTTCAGCTTCATTACCTTGCATAAATGCCAAGATCTTAGAGATAGTCATCTTATCATTTTGAGCAGCAGTCTTGGCATCTCTATACAATTCGGGTTTTAACCCAGTACAAATCTCCTAACCGTTGCCCTTATGTCGGGAACCATGTGAGTAGCATATCTGGACAACGAAATAAATTTGAGATAGTACTCTTGAACGGTTAAGCTACCCTGTCTCAACCTCTCGAATTCCATAACCTTTGATTCCCGGACCTCAATAGGCATGAAGTGGCCAAGGAAAGCATCAATGAACTCATCCCAAGTAGCATAAGATGCATCCTCCCCTCGAGATTGTTCCCATGTATCATACCAAATATGAGCAACATCCTGCAGCTGAAAATCACCAAACTCTACAGCCTCAGTCTTAGTGATATGCATAATACGAAACACTTTCTGTAGGCCATCAATATAGTTCTGCGGATCCTCCTCAACCTTAGTCCCTGTGAAAGTTGGAGGTTTTATTCGTAAGAATTCCTGAGTTCTTAAACTATTTGACCCACCACTAGCACTTAAGCTAGGGGCTGATTCTTATCGCTGCGCCTGGTTGGAAACAATCTGAGTAAGCAGCTGGATGGCTCTTCTCATATCCATGTCCGAAGTGTTAGGAGGTGTAGCTGTAGGAGCAGTGGGGACTGTTGTTTGAGTCGGAACAGTCTCTTCGTGAGCTACTTCCGCGGCAGCCCTTTGGCTAGTAGCTGTGTTTCTCTTATTGTAATTCCTTTTGTAGGGCATTTTCTGAAAACACGTACACGCACGAATTAGGAATCCATCCTAGAAATACTGCTCTAACTGCACGATCTAAAATATGAAAGAAGTGAGACAATCCTGAATGTCTTGGTGGTCAACTGTTTATATGTATGGGGCCCTCACACATATAAAAGTGACCCCACTGGATACGGTTTCATAGACTCCCTAAAGACACTTGAACCTAGGCTCTGATACCAAGCTTTGTCACGCCCCGAACCATGGCCTGGACGTAACACGACACTTGGTGCCTGACTGCATGTGACCGAGCGAACCACATGGCTTGCTGAATCATCATGATACATAACATAAGCGGGATATAACGTGAATGCATGATGAGCCGTTTTAAAACGTAGTAAGTCATAATACTTAATAAAAATACTTGTTTAAACATTAGTGCGAAAATAACATGAATGAGCCAAAATGGCTATACGACTCCGAATGTCTGACATGACATAACTGACTTGTCTAGTCTATGAAACCTCTATCATGAGTCTGAGTAGAAAACATACTTACTGGGACAAGGCCCCCAGCATACCTTAGATGCATAACTAATCATAAACAAAAATTAACTAAACCCCGAATGAGATGGGGCTCACCAATAAGCTGATACGAATGCTGTCCTACTGAGTAGATGTGTCGTCCTATATATCAGTACTTGCATCGTGAAATGCAAGCCCCCGGGCAATAAAAAGGTGCCGTCAGCACATTGAATGTACTGGTATGTAAAACAACTGAAAGAAATAACATGGGACATTGAATAACATGATAAGAACTGAAATTGAAAATATGGACATGAGCATAAACATGAGTACATATATATATATATATATATATATATATATATATATATATATATATATATATATATAAATTAAAACATGATAAGTAGGGAGAGCAATAACTTATAACCGATCCATGGTCTGGTGCTTGCGCCCCGCCAGCAGAACACTCAGTCCTTGCCAGGGAATATGAGATTTGGTAAAAATATAAAAGGATCCAGTCATTATAAGAGATCGTCCGGGACATGGGTGGAGCGATTCTCATCCTACGGTGGCTAAGTAGTTTCAGGTTATCTAAAGCCCTCCTCGGTAATTAATGCAACTCCCAAAACATGAACATGTAACATAGTGGCAATTGCTGCCCATGGTATATCATGAATCATAACTTGCTTGTACATGGTTTTCATGAATCATAACTTGCTTGTATAGTTTCATAAGATAACTTGTCATAGTCTTGCAAAACATGTTTTTGGTTCATGAGTAATAACAATAGTTCGTAATCATATATATATACTTGACTTGAAAACATGTTTGTAATTTGCTGGATGAAATCATAAAGTTTCATATGAACATAATGAGAACACATGAGGAAAAATTCACGATTCATGGATTAAGCTAGGGTTCCTAATAACCGTAATTGAAGATTAGGAATACAACAACGAATATAGATACAAAATTCATGTACATAAATACATAAATACGGGCTACCAATATGTTGGGTTTAAATGCCCTAAGATTTGAACTTCATGAATATCAAGGAAACGAAGCATGGGGAAGAACATAGAGATTCCCACATGTGGATGGAAGTTCTACAGACCTTAATTACTCCAAAACTTGAATTAAAGACTTGAATTTTGAAGAAGATTTCCTAAATCTTGATTCATGAATCTTGAGATGGGTTTTCTTGAAAAACCTAGATTAGGAATGATGATTTCTTCTTTAGATTACAAGGATATATGTTAGAATTGAGTTAGAATAATTAGAATGGACTTACCTTGGTGTTCTTGATGTTGGAGGAGAGTAGGAAGTCGTTCTATGGTTTGAGGGAGTGAAAAATAATGAGTTAAACTGATATGGACGAATATATAGTGTTATGGAAAATTTCACTTTACGTCCAGCAAAATACTGGCCGTATTTCAGTTTACGGGCCATAAAATGAAATGCGGTCCGTATTCTGCCATATAGACTGCACTGCATCTCTTCAGTAAAATGACCATAACCCTTTGCACAGATGTCCGTTTGATCCCCGTAAGATACCTTTGGAAAGGTATTTTAATTCTCTACAACTTTCATTAAGGAAGTTTTCCTAAATTACAAACACCTTTTGAAATACGGGTCGTAAAGTGAAATATGGTCCGTATTTAACCATATGACCTCAAAATGTCAAATTCCAGAATGTTCAGAAATTCTTGGTTTCAGTTCACGACTTGGTTTACGGCCCGTAAACTGAAATACGATCACTGTTCATGGGCATAAACCACCATATCATAACTGAACAGAATAATTCCAATTCCAGCATTCTTTATCTGATTTTTTAAGTTTAGGATCATGGTCAAAATTTTCGTTAAAGGTACGAGGTGTTACATTATCACTCCGGGTATTGATTCAATGTAAATTGATGCAGATATGAGACATGTTATTATGAAATTGACACATTTAATTTTAAAAATTTATGCGAATTTAGATACCAAAAATTGCAATAGACATCTTCTTTTGGTATATGATGTGAAACGGAAAATGATTACACTTACTTAATGCAATGTAGGACAATTTATCAACAGGTTCAATTACTGTTGAAAGAGTTTGATGTGTATGTGTGCTGATTAAATTTAATTCAAGTTTAATTGTATGGTTTGAAGTGACTCGATTATTTGGAGGTTTCCAATCTTTTGGTAGATTGAGTAGTCTTGATTTTTCTTTCTTATTTTTCTTCTTTTGTGTGTATGTCGGTAATGTATCTAATGTGCAATGTGTCGGTAGTTATTTGTTACTTAATTTATAATAAGTTATTAAACACCATAAAACTATCTAAGATACATCTCCCATAGTGATAAGAATTTGTTATTTAATTCTTTCCCTAAAAAATAATTTAGAGCTTGTTTGAGTTAGCGGATAAAAGTTATTGACAAGCATCAAAGAACAGTTACGTATTTGAATAAAAATATTGAATATTATAATAATCAATTACGGTTTTGATAGAAAGGTCTTGGTAAGTATATTTTTGTTAAAATTATTGAAATGTCCTTAAAGATATTTGTAAAAAACTTATTAACACAAAAAGGACTAATAAAATAAATAGAATAAAAATATAAATAATTTTTTTAGAAAGATTATTTTGAAGATTTTAAAACATATTAAAGATAAAATCGTAAAAGGTTTGGTTAAATAAAAGTGTTTATAAACTATAAAATCATAAATTAAGGTTGACTAACTTAACTTTTAACTATTGACTTATAAACAGTTGACTTTTAAGTACATTTATGTTTATCAAGCACGTAAATAACCCAAAAATGTTTATTAGCTAGTATAACTAATTTATAGGTTTAGTCAAACACTCTAAAGTCTAGTTGAGTAAGAAAGAAATAAAATTTCAAATTTACTTTAACAAAAAATGACACTCCTATTAATTATACTCAATTTTCATGCCAATTGTTGCAAGATTTTCCATGGACGAATGCCAAAATAAAATCTAGAAATATGTGAACTCTATACTAGGTTGGTAGGTTATGGTTATCCTAATCCTAATCTTGAAAATGAGGTCTGTAAACTCGAGGCCGTAGTGACATGGTCCTTAGACTTTTATCATATGAAATATTTTCCCTTTGGGGTCGAGAAAATTTAACCTCTAAATAGTTTCTCTCATTTGCTAATTAATTGGTAGCAAAAATAATCACATAGTTTCATGTATGTGTAATCTGATACAAAGTTCTACATTATTGGATAATAAGGAATTCACCACACCAAAAATACTATGCAACGGATGGGATTGTTCCTTCGAGATTTTGATTTCGACTCTGGTATAAAAAAACTCTTTGCAGAAAGCGTTTCCCGAATGGATCTTATGCGGCTTGAATCCGAAATAATCGGACTTCAATACAGTTACCGCACACCAGATGGAAAACCAAAAAAATTTAAAAAGATAACAAGAAATTTTGTACCCTGAAAAATATAACAAGCAATTCAAATGATTCTCACAGCTAATATTTTTTGGTTTTAATCAAATGCCAGTAGCATCACTCCATAAATCTAAAATGGATTATAACAAAAATAAAAACATAAAGAACTGTTCAATATAAAAATATTGTGGAGATTCGGGGTATCGATCCCCGTACCTCTCGCATGCTAAGCGAGCCCTCTACCACCTGAGCTACATCCCCAGACGACAGGTTCTAGTTGAATTAGAATAAATTATTTACGGACGTTAAGGGAAGAAAATATTCCTAAGTCCTAAGAACCCAAAGAGAAAGTAAAGCACATAGAAAATAAAATTTAGTGCCCAGATGATGAAGTAGTACATGACTTAAGTCAATTCTTGTGTATAATGATGGCAGAGTGAAACGACTAATAGAAACTGAGACAGTTTCTCCAGGCTTTGATCCAAAAGCTTGTGTTGAATCCAAAGACATTGTTGATTTCACTAGTACCACACATAGGTGCTGGTCTTTAGTCACAGAGAAATTAATGTTTGTAGCTAATGTTTAGCCCCATTTCTTGCTACGATATGCTACGAAATAATTATTGCAGCGAAAGTGTTTTTGAACAGGAAATATATATTTTTTTTGAACAGGATTGTAGCTAAAGTGTTGAGCCACAGAAGTTTTCATATTTAGCTACGATAAATAATGATGTAATGGCTCGCTCGAGAAAACTAGTACTTGTAAGCTAAATGAGAAAATCCCTCTTCTTATTTACTTTCATGGATTTTTTTTTGCCCACTCAAATACCTTATTCTCCAACTTATCAGCAATTCTTGATTCATTTTGTATCCAAGGGAAATGTTGTATTAGCCTCTATTGTTTATAGAAGAGCCCTTGAACAACCTTCTACCTATGGGGAGTGTTTCTTGTTTGGATATAATTCAGGTGCAAATATTTCTCTTTAGCTAATTGGTAACCCGATTATTAAATTTGTTTCAGGATTTGGATAGTTGATCCGATGATTTGACTTTTAAAGTTGATTTTTTATTTTTACTTTTGACTTAGGAGTGTCCTAAGAATATGGGAAATTTGGATGGTAGGCTTTTTTGTGGGTTAATTCTAGTGCGTCCATTTATTTTAGGGAAATTAGGCAATTGGCGTTTAAGCAAAAGATAGAAAAAAGATTGATAAATTGTGGCTTTTCACGCTTCCTTCAACTAGTGGATGTGATGATCCTTTGATAAATCCAGCTAAAAATCAAATTTTGGCAAGCTTAGGTTGCAGAAAAGTTTTAGTTTTTGCTTCAGAAACGGAATTTTTAAGGGACAGTGCATTTATTTTTGGGGTCAAACAGAAACAAATTTATTCAACCAAATATATCAAATAATATGTACTACTAGCTTAAGAATTAAAAGTGAAGAGCACAACTTCCAGTTTGATATATTAGAGTTGTGTTTGAGAATACCAATGATATGATAAACAGAGTGATATCTTTTATTAATCAGGAAAATCAAACTCCAAAGTGAGTGCCGGACATTGGGTGGGAAAGAAAATAAATTGTATGTGTGAGTTAAAGTTTTGTTCTAGCCTTTCTTACTTGTTAATGATGTTAACCTCTTCATTTTTTACGTTAAGCGAGATTCATACTCCCCTTACACTTAAAGGATTAAATAAAGGAAAATGTATCGAATGAAGCACAAGGTATGAGTTAAACAAAAGAGAACTATAAAAGGACATGTTAATACACTAAGTTGGCACTATGTGATAGGTCGGGGAGGATCTAACTATACTGAGTCTTATGTGAGCAGACTTACCTTATATTTTTGCAAGAGGTTGTTTCAACGTCTTGAAGCTGTAACATCATAGTCACATAGCAAACATATTACTATTACGTCAAGATTCCCTTTCTTAGATCAAAACGAGCCGTATGAAAAACACAACAACAAACAAATGTATAGACTATAAAGAAAAACTAACTAATTATAGACATTGTCACCTTAATTTTATCATTGATACATTTGAAATTTTTGAAGTTGAAGTTGAAGATAGAGTTGTGTTTGGTTATACTTTTTGCAAAGGAGAGAAGAAAACATTTTGTTGGAATTATAAAAATCAAGTTGGAAAACAAGTTATAAGTTCTTTTTTAAATTTGAAATGCAACTTCAAGTTGAATATGCAAATTTCAAGACCAAACACTAATTTTCAAATCTATTACAAAGAGGATAGTTTGCCATAGGATTGTAACAAGTGTCAGTGTAGAATAGTGCCACATGTTAGCGATTCTTGGGTTATTTCGAGAATTGGTCATTAGAGTTACTTTTTGGATATCTTAGAGTATTTTGTTTCGTTGGGATATAATGTAAAGTATAATGTTGTTGCTAATAAATGAAATCTAACAAACAAACAAAAAAAAAACAGTTATAGTTCTTTCTTTTTTTTTCTCTATTATTTACATCAGCTTATTCTCCAAATGTTTTTGCTTTGTTGTGTTCCATATTTAATATCGCACTTTGTAATTATTGTATTATAGTTGGTAGAGGAGAATTTAGGATTTCTAGATCACGGGTTCACTACCAAAAAAAAAAAAAGAAGGAAAAAAAGTATTAAGTGAGGCTTGATTCCTGAACCTCTAGCTAAACAATTCAACCTTCAACCAAGTGCATCATTTAACGTTTTTTGTAGCTTGTATTCTAACAGATAGTATTATACTAATTTTAGAAAATATATACATAAATATCTAGTTTTACGGAGAGACTATGTGTTCCGTGCCCATTTTTGGCGCCTAAAATCGCCCCTGATAGTCAATATGAAATTATGGGTTGATATTTAGCAATTGGGCCAACACAAGTTCATCTTGATATGATTTTAGTTACACCATAATTGACTCTGATTTTGTTGAAAAAGTGAAAAAAGTGTTGTAACTGTTAGAAGAACTTCTAAAAAGGAAAGTCAAAACTTCCGATGTTCTAGGTAAGATATACTTACCGCTCATTCTTTTTATTGACATAGTGAGTTGAATTAAAAACAAAGATAATGTGAGTTATTTATACTTCGAATTAATTTATAAAAATAAATAATAAATAAATAAATAATACTTAAAGATATCATTCTCCATTGTATGTCGTACAAATAGATTGAGTTGAATATATTCATGTAGAAGAAATTAAAGCAAACATGTTCAAGTGCCCTATTACTACTTTAAGTGTAAGTTGCTTCTGTATTCCTCCTCTACTCATACATGTTTAATCTATTTATACATATTTAATACAGTAAAGGGAATCTTAGATTTCTCTTTATAAATGATAAGATTTCTCTATGTTTTATTCTTTAATCTTTAACTTTTTCTTACTTGCACCTCGATGCAGATCTATCTATCGTCTGCTCCTATTTAAATAGGAATTAAAACAAGTAGAATCATTCAAAGAATCACTAAAATTCTATAATTCAAGTTACATATTTTCTACGTCTTCGGCTTGACTTTGTCCCCTTTAGTTGCATTAAAAAAATGATAACTAAACTAATATTTTTCGCACATACCGTATATGTGTGTTACTATTATTTCTCTCTGTTCTTTTTTTTCGTTGAAACAATTCACGCATCGTGCGAGTACGTATACTAGTAATGTGAAAAAGTATTATGAAAAAAAAAGTAAATGAGTAATTTTTATGACCAAATTAGTTTTAAATTAATAAGTTGGACGTAATCATGTAGTAATTTTTTTTTTTGCCAAAACATATTAGGGAGGAAACACCAAATTTTGGTCCCACGTGACATGATTTTTTGAGTTGATTAGTGAGCAACAAAAAATTAATTAATCCATCAAAAACCGAAAAAACAAAGAAATAAAAACACCGAAAAATATACTTAGGGCCATGAAAATTTTTCACTTTTTTCCGAAAAATATTTTCACTTTATTTGGTAATCAACGTTTAACTATGAAAATTATATTTGAGATTTGAAAACCGCCAAAACACTTGTTGTCACTTTTAACACATTCAAACAACCAAATATTCTTTGAAAAAACTATAGCCGAACACAACTCCATCTTCAACTCCAAAATACCAAATCAAGTGAAAAATATTTGATTTTCATGACCAAACACCTATTTAAAGAATACTCGCTCCGTCGCATATTACTTAGTCACGTTACTAAAAATATATGTCTTAAATTTCTTTTTCATTTACAAAACCAAAATAAAATTAATTAAGTCTTTCCCATCTTACCCTTAGTTTTAAATGTTCTTGAAAATAGGGGTGTGCAAAAACCGGTTTCTCGATAAACTGAACCAATAAAAACGCTACTGGTTTATGTCTTTGAATGTATTGAAAGTGAAAAAAGTGGGGAAAAAAGGGAAAATAAGGTTTTAGGTGTTTTTCAGAAGTTGTATTTGAAATTTTTATGGTCAAACGTTGATTTTTCAAGTAAAGTGAAATAATTTTTTGAAAAAGATGAAAAAATTCTCATTTCCAAACGGGTCCTAAGTGTTCACGCAAAAATATAAGTATTAATTATAAACTCACCAAGGTTAAATAGTCATTTTAGTTTTTGATATTTTCACCCACTGTGGGGTGCCTATATTGAGGCCGATTAAATTAGGATTTTGAAAGCCCCATATTGGAGCATCTCCTAATAGAACGACTCGATCCTGAGATCTATGATGATTACTTACTACTCTATACAAACCTTTGTTAGTTAAGATTAAATGATCTAATGAGGTTATAATAAACGAGCCGAGGGTTTATCGAAAACAACCTCTCTGCCTTTATAAGCTAGAAGTAAGGCTTGCGGACATTTTACCCTTTTCAGACCCCACTTGGTGAGATTATACTGGATATGTTATTGTTATTGTTGTTGAATAAGATGAGAAGTAGTTAGTTAGAGCTAAGTGAGATAAATTTTTGCAACCACGTGTCTAGGTATATATTGGATCAATTTTTTTTTTGTATTACACCTGGTGTCCACTGCCGGCATTAGAGGTTGCCTAAATTTGAATTCACACCAGGAAATTGTGCTCTCTAACAAAAGCTACATAGGTTCAGGACTTGAATTCGAGATCTCTAATTGAGGATGAAGGAGTATTTGGTACTTATCACTCCACTATAATTGTTGTTGGTATTGATTCAATGTAAATTGATGCAGATATGAGACATGTTATTATGAAATTGACACATTTAATTTTAAAAATTGATGCGAATTTAGATACCAAAAATTGCAATAGACATCTTCTTTTGGTATATGATGTGAAACTGAAAATGATTGTACTTACTTAAAGCAATGTAGGATCAATTTATCAACAGGTTCAATTACTGTTGAAAGAGTTTGATGTGTATGTGTGCTGATTAAATTTAATTCAAGTTTAATTGTATGGTTTGAAGAGACTCGATTATTTGAAGGTTTCCAATCTTTTGGTAGATTGAGCAGTCTTAATTTCTTCTTCTTCTTCTCCTTCTTCTTTTGTGTGTGTCGGTAATGTATCTAATGTGCAATGTGTCGGTAGTTATTTGTTACTTCATTTATAATAAGTTATTAAACACCATAAAACTATCTAAGATACATCTCCCATATTCATAAGAATTTGTTATTTAATTCTTTCCCTAAAAAATAATTTAAAGCTTGTTTGAGTTAGCGGATAAAAGTTATTGACAAGCATCAAAGAACAGTTACGTATTTAAATAAAATATTGAATATTATATAATAAATTATGGTGTTTGATAGAAAGGTGTTGGTAAGTATATTTTTGTTAAAATTATTGAAATGTCGTTAAAGATATTTGTAAAAAACTTATTAACATAAAAAGAACTAATAAAATAAATAGAATAAAAATATAACTAATTTTTTTAGAAAGAGTATTTTTGAGATTTTAATTAAAGATAAAATCGTAAAAGGTTTGGTCAAATAGAAGTATTTATAAACTATAAAATCATAAATTCAGGTTGACTAACTTAACTTTTAACTATTGACTTATAAACACTTGGCTTTTAAGTACATTTATGTTTATCAAACATGTAAATAACCCAAAAATGTTTATTAGCTAGTATAACTAATTTATAGGTTTAGTCAAACACTCTAAAGTCTAGTTGAGTAAGAAAGAAATAAAATTTCAAATTTACTTTAACAAAAAATGACACTCCTATTAATTATACTCAATTTTCATGCCAATTGTTGCAAGATTTTCCATGGACGAATGTCAAAATAAAATCTAGAAATATGTGAATTCTATACTAGGTTGGTCGGTTATGATTATCCTAATCCTAATCCTAATCTTGAAAATGAGGTCTATAAACTCGAGGCCGTAGTGAAATGGTCCTTAGACTTTTATCATATGAAATATTTTTCCTCAGAGTCGAGAAAATTTGGCCTCTAAATAGTTTCTCTCATCTGCTAATTAATTGGTAGCAAAAATAATCACATAGTTTCATGTATGTGTAACCTGATACAAAGTTCTACATTATTGAATAATAAGGAATTCATCACACAAACAATTATGATGCAATAGATGGGATTGTTCCTCTGAGATCTTGATTTCGATTCCGGTATAAAAAAAATTCTTTGCAGAAAGCGTTTCCCGAATGGACCCTATGAGGCGTGAATTCGAAATAATTGGACTCCAATATAGTTACCGCACCCCAAATGGAAAACAAAAAAAAATTAAACATATAATAAGAAATTTTGTATCCCGAAAAATATAACAAGCAATTCAAATGATTCTCAGAGCTAATTTGTTTTTTTGTTTTAATCAAATGCTAGTAGCACCGCTCCATAAATATAAAATGGATTATACAAAGACAAAAACAGAAAGAACTGTTCAATATGAAAAAATTGTGGAGATGCAGGGTATCGATCCTCGTACCTCTCGCATGCTAAGCGAGAGCTCTACCCCAAGACAATGTTGATTTCATCGGTATCACAAATAGGTGCTAGTTTTTATTCACAGAGCAATTAATGTTTGTAGCTAATGTTTAGCTACCCCATTACTTGCTACGATATGCTAAACCTGTTAACCGGTATGAACGGGACCGGTAACCGGTTAACAAATCGGCCGGTTTTCGGTTAAAAAACTGGAACCGGCCACTGGTTCCGGTTTACCAATTAAAAACTCGAAACCAAAATCGGTTCGGTTCAAACACGTCCAAAAGCTCTTTTTGTTTTTTGTTTTTTTGTATAGTATAGATATATTATAGTATTTATTAGTATATTGTAGGTATATTTACATATGTTATATAAGTTTATAAGTAAAATTTATATATTTACTTACTAACAGGTTAACATCAAGTTAGCAATACGGCATATACGTGTGTGTATATATATATATATATATATTAAGTTATGCTTAAGTAATACTACATATACCTAAAATATAGTAAGAATATACTTATATATACTAATATACTTAGATTATATAACTTATATGTATATATATATATATATATATATATATATATATATATGTTTAAGTTATATTTATAATAACCGCTTGATAACCGGATTTATATTTATACTCTTGTAAAACTCTAGCAATTTCTGCTAAATATGCTAAAATTTCGGTTATCGTGGGATAGAATTGTTTAGAACAAGCAAGAATTGCATTACAAAAATTTTCTAAGTGTTCAACACATTCATTAACATCTTCTTAATGCGTAAAATTTAACCAATCATCATTATTAATATTATATTTGTTGTGAACTTGTTGTATTGGAATCCGATACTCATATGCTTGTTGTAGCATAATGTAAGTGTAGTTTCACCTAGTCTGAATTTTTACTTAAATTTATTTTTAGTATTGATTCAACGTAAATTGATGCAAATATGAGACATGTTATTATGAAATTGACACATTTAATATTAAAAATTAACGCGAATTTAGATACCAAAAATTGCAATAGACATTTTCTTTTAGTATATGATGTGAAATTGAATATGATTGTACTTAATGCAATGTAGGATCAATTTATCAACAGGTTCAATTACTGTTGAAGGAGTTTGATGTGTATGTGTGCTGATTAAATTTAATTCAAGTTTAATTGTATGGTTTGAAGAGACTCGATTATTTGAAGGTTTCCAATCTTTTGGTAGATTGAGTAGTCTTAATTTTTCTTTTTTCTTTTTCTTCTTTTGTGTGTGCGTGGTTAATGTATCTAATGTGCAATGTGTCGGTAGTTATTTGTTACTTCATTTACAATAAGTTATTAAACACCATAAAACTATCTAAGATACATCTCCCATAGTGATAAGAATTTGTTATTTAATTCTTTCCCTAAAAAATAATTTAGAGCTTGTGTGAGTTAGCGGATAAAAGTTATGACAAGCATCAAAGAACAATTACGTATTTGAATAAAATATTGAATATGATAATAATCAATTATGGTATTTTATAGAAAGGTGTTGGTAAATATATTTTTGTTAAAATTATTGAAATGTCCTTAAATATATTTGTAAAAAACTTATTAACATAAAAAGGACTAATAAAATAAATAGAATAAATTTTTTTTTTTAGAAAGGCTATTTTGGAGATTTTAAAAGATATTAAAGATAAAATCGTAAAAGGTTTGGTCAAATAAAAGTGTTTATAAACTGTAAAATCATAAACTAAGATTAACTAATTGACTTATAAACACTTGACTTTTAAGTACATTTATGTTTATCAAGCACGTAAATAACCTAAAAAAAATTATTAGCTAGTGTAACTAATTTATAGGTTTAGTCAAACACTCTAAAGTCTAGTTGAGTAAGAAAGAAATAAAATTTCAAATTTACTTTAACAAAAAATGACACTCCTACTAATTGTACTCAATTTTCATGCCAATTGTTGCAAGATTTTCCATGGACGAATGTCAAAATAAAATCTAGAAATATGTGAATTCTATACTAGGTTGGTAGGTTATGGTTATCCTAATCTTAATCCTAATCTTGAAAATGAGGTCTATAAACTCCAGGCCGTAGTGAAATGGTCCTTAGACTTTTATCATATGAAATATTTTTCCTTCAGAGTCGAGAAAATTTGGCCTCTAAATAGTTTCTCTCATCTGCTAATTAATTGGTAGCAAAAATAATCACATAATTTCATATATGTGTAACCTGATACAAAGTTCTACATTATTGGATAATAAAGAATTCACCACACCAAAAACTACGATGCAACGGATGGGATTGTTCCTCTGAGATCTTGATTTCGATTCCGGTATAAAAAAATTCTTTGCAGAAAGTGTTTCCCGAATGGACCCTATGCGGCGTGAATGCGAAATAATTGGACTCCAATATAGTTACTGCACCCCAGATGGAAAACAAAAAAAAAATTAAACATATAATAAGAAATTTTGTATCCCGAAAAATATAACAAGCAATTCAAATGATTCTCAGAGCTATTGTTTTTTGTTTTAGTCAAATGCTAGTAGCATAACTTCATAAATCTAAAATGGATTATAACAAAAATAAAAACATAAAAAAATTGTGGAGATGCGGGATATCCATCCTCGTACCTCAAGCATGCTAAGCGAGTGCTCTACCATCTGAGCTACATCCCCAGAAGACAGGTCGTAGTTGAATTAATATAATTTATTTTTGGCTGTTAAGATAAGAAATTCCGAGTCTGGAACCAAAATGCCCCCCCCCCCCCCCCCCAAAAAAAAACATTTTGAACCAAAATATCCCAACAAAATACAATGTTACCAAAATGCCTTTAGCGCAGTAAATTACTGTGCTATAGGGATTAACGGAGATGGCTCCGTCAAGTACTATAGCGCAGTAAATTACTGCGCTATAGTGGTCCTCTTTTTTTCCGCCCCTCTTGGTTCCTTTCTTGCATTGCACTTTTTAACGCACTTTGGCCATAGATTAATCATACTTAGGGGCCCTGAAACTTCAATATTTTGTATAGAAACCTACTTATTTTTGTGCGATTGATAAGGTAGGATCATACATTAAGGATACACAAAAGTTCGAATGGCTGTTTTAGTAGTTAAAAAGTGCTCGAATGCATTTTTGTTTGAAGGCTCGGTGACATTAGCTTGAAGATCTTTATGAATACTTAAATTTGTTCATTAATAATTAATCAAAAGTTATACAAAATGGCAGCATTCATACAAAACAAAAAAAAACTTAATTAAATTTCACCATTCATTCATAACATGAGTAGATGAAAATACTTAACGTACTAATATTTTTCAAAATAATAGCATAATCATAAATTAAACTTAAAACTAAAATCACAACATTCTTAATCATCATCAGAGTACAAGTCCTCAATATCATCCTTAGAATAATATTGGCGGTTTCTTAAGACACATTTTTTTTCAGTAATAGTTAGTTCTCTACCGGTTGATTATGCTTGTTTTCGGCCAACTTTAGTATGTAAAATCTACAACGTTTTGCCAGCATTCTGTTGTTTTCCTTTCTAATCCTTTGCACGGCAAGCTCGTAAGTTTCTGGACCTACTTGAGGCATGGCTAAGGAGTACCTTGTTGGGATTGGACCGTTGAGATTTTCCAAGTCACGAACAAGGCGTCCTGATTCGGCAGCCGATTTGACCATTCTTGGCGTAAACCACAATAATATTCCCGTAGATCTGAATATTTCACACTACAGAAATCATCATTACGCTCTATAAGAATGTGGGTATTTAGCTCATCTAGTTTGAAATCACTGGTATCGCTCGAAACACTGCTATGATTTGAACTCTCATCATCACTGCTATTTGGTTCTTTTGGAAGGAGTAAAGACCAGACTGAGTTTCTACTACTTGACATTGAATATCTTATAGTCTAATAACAAAATAAAGGGCTACTTATATAGTTGCAAACCCCCCAAGTACCATGGGGGGGAGGGGGGGAGGGGGAGGGGGAGGGTCTTTATGACCCTACCTAATTACCTTATTGGAAGAAAATTATTAATCTTCATCGGACATTTCACAGTCCGAAACCCACTTGGATCTAAATTTTATGCTACCATGTATACCATATTCTTCCCTATGGTAATGTATTTGCATCTGATTGTTCTCTTCGCGAAAACGATTAAGATCCAAATTAAACTCTTGTGAAGTTCCGCGAGGGATTGACATAGCACATTTTTTGGGCGTTTAAGCCCTACTGACGCTAACTTGTGCTCCAGTGCTTCAGCTTCCCTAACACGTTAATACTACTCCTATCTCATTTTATTACTGTATTCTCAATTGAATCTGTCGTTAGGGTTATTTGAGTAATGAAAATCATCATCACCTAGTTTTCAGGTCCTACCTATTCCTTCAAAGATGTTTGCTAGAGTGAATGATATCAACGGGAGGAACTGAATTCACATAAACTATTTGAATAGTAAGAATCGACTCCGGTTCAGCCGCAAAGCCAAATTCAACAGCAAGAGTCGACGCCGATTCAGTGGAATTCCGATGAGATCCCCTATCTTGATCATCTTCAAGATCGCCCAGATTCCTTTGCCTTTACTAAGGATGATGATCATATTCGGCGAGTTTGTGGAAAGAGCTAGTGGATATTTTAAAACAAAAGGGTCATATTGAAAAAAGGATGATTTTCAGCTCGAAAAATCATTGCAAAGGGCGGTTAATATTTATTGCATCCAGGGGATGAGGGAGTTTAAAGTTGACGATTCCACATGAAAACTTTGGCTATTAGTCTGCAAGCGAAAATATCAAGGCTGCGAATGGATGCTCCGTGGAAAGGAAATTGCTGAAAGATGTGGACTATTTCAAAGTTCTACACAAAGCACACTTGTGATATGGGTGACCTCCCAGATGATCATTGCAATCTAGATACCAATACGACTGCTCGTGTATTAGTTGACGACATTGGAAAAAACCCAAGGTATCCCCTTTGCCTAAGTTTATTTTATTTTTGGTGTTAATATAATGTTCCTCGTTGTTATATGCTGATATTTTAACTTTTCAGGCTTCCTATTAAAGATTGCATTACTGCCATCCTGAAAGTATATAACAAAACTGTTACTAGAAGAAAGGCATATCTTGGGCGTAGGCGTGCACATGAGATAGTCTACGACAATTGGGAGGGCTCTTTCAAGTAATTTCCGAGATACATGGTGGATTTACAACACTTCAATCATGGTACTCTTGTTGAATGGAAGCTCAAATCGAAGCCTGGTGTGCTCAGTAATATTTTTGATTTTGTGTTTTGGGCATTCAAACCATGCATTGATGGTTTTTCTCATTGTCGGCCTGTAATATCAATAGATGGAACACATGTGTACGAGATGTATGACATAAAGCTGCTAATAGTAGTTGGAATGGATGCAAATGGAGCTATATTCCTATAGCTTTTGCAATTGCAGCTAATGAGAGCATTAGTACGTAGGGTATGTTTTTGGACTACTTAAGGCAACACGTTATTAAGGATCGCATGATAATCTATGTGATATCAGACAGAAATATTGGCATATTGCACAATATGTTCAATTTGCAGGGGTGGAAGCCACCCTTTGCCTACTATCATTATTATTTAAGACATTTGAAGGCAAACTTCTAAAAGGCATATCAAACCCCAGCACTTTGCAATTGGATGTGGGCGGCTGCAATAGAGCATCAGGAGAAGAAGTTTAATATGCAGATGGACATTATTAGGCGGGCGAATGAGAAAGCCTTCCACTGGTTGAATGCAATTGATAAAGACAAATGGCCGTTACACCAGGATGAATATAGGCGATGGGTTATGTTGACAACAAATAGCTCTGATTCATTCAATGGATTGTTAAAATCTGCACGCGGACTACCCGTCACCGCAATGGTAAGAATGACATTTAAGCAGGTTATGGAGCGGTTCGTCGCTAGATCAAAAGAGGCCAAAGCATATGCAACAGAAGGTCTAAGATGGATGCCAAAACCGTCAAAACTGTTCTAATACCACAAATATAAGGCTCAGAAACATGACCGGATGGAGTACAACTCTGCAGAGCGCATATTTGAGCTCACAACAAGTGTGCACCAATGTAAAGGAGGTAACATCCACACAATTTGTGAGATTCTAAGAACATGCACATGCGGCAAGTGGCAATCATATCACATGCCATGTTCTCATGCCTTCAAGTGTTTTATCACAATGCGAAAGAATGCCTTCTCGTACATGGATGAGGAATATACAGTTCAAAATTATGCAATAACGTATGCTGGAAGGTTCTACCCACTTGGCAGTGACAATTATTGGCCACTGGATCCACTTTCAATGGTTGCAAATAAAACATTTATCCGTAAATTGAGAAAGAATGCATACTCGTGTATTCATAATGAAATGGATGTTCCACCGGCGGGATACACTCGAAAATGCTCATTTTACAATTATGTTGGTCATGATAAGCTCAAGTGTCCCTTATGGCATGGTGGTCAAAATACATCTCGCGGTGGAAGCACCTCTTGTGGTGGAGCAAAATTTAGTGGTGGAAGTATCTCTAGTGGTGGTGGCAAATCTCGCGGTGGTGGCGGAAGATCAACTCAAGGGCATTAATTGATGCTCGTGTATTAGTTGACGGCATTGGAACAAACCCAAGGTATCCCCTTAGGCCACCAAATTTGTTGAGCCGCTCCTGACACATAGTTTCTCCAACTTAATTTATATTAAGAGCCTGTTTGGAAAGTCACCTAAGGAATGGAATGTATTGAGTTTGGGTGTATTTATACAGTTTTGTATGTTTGTATAAACAAGTCAGTATGAAGTTGAGTGTTATTCAAAGGGTGCAAGTATACTCTTCAATTTTCACGGGGAGGTGAGAACTGATAGTAATTACATTATGTCATTACAACCTAATGTAACTTTTCTAATTTTATTTTATTTTTCTGAAATATATTTAGTAATAATCCTTTTACACTATTTCTCATATTCTGGTTTTTAACCTTCCAACGTTCTCTCTCTCTCTCTCTCTCTCTCTCTCTCTATATATATATATATATATATATATATATTGACTATGATGCTTAATTTTGCATTCTATAAATACTCACCTCCTATAATCTTTTCAATATCAACCAAACCCAAAATCCTATTTAAAACTACTTAGTAGAAAATGGCTTCTATGAAAACCACCTGCCTTGCTCTCTTTCTTCTTGTAAACATTCTTTTTTTCTCTCTTGTGAGTGCATGGCCTAAACCAATGCCAAAGCCGACACCAACGCCAACGCTAAAGTCGCCAACACCAATGCCGATGCCGACGCCAACACCAACGCCAATGCCGATGCCGACGCCAACGCCTATACCGACACCGAATCCAACGCCAAACCCGAGTTTCAGCTCCTAAGACAAGTGCTCTATTGATACTCTCAAATTAGGTGTTTGTGCTAATGTTCTTGACAATTTACTTGGAGTTATAATTGGAAATCCATCAAAGAAACCTTGTTGTTCTCTCATTCAAGGACTTGTTGATCTTGATGCTGCTCTTTGTTTATGCATTGCCATTAACGCAAATGTTCTTGGAATCAACCTTAATGTCCCTATTTCTCTAGGCCTTCTTCTCAATGCTTGTAATAAAAAAGTTCCATCTGGCTTCCAGTGTCCTAATTGAACAACCTAGCTATGCATTTCTCATGTAAGGATAATATATTCCAGTGTGTGGTAATTAACTCTTTGTTGTTATGGTTGTGTAATAAGTGGAATTGATCGAGTATCTTGGAATAAGTTCCTCTTTGAATCTCATAAGCTTGATTTTGTACTTTACCATATAGAAGTCTATTTGTCGTAAGGTTGTCATTTTTCTTTTATCCTTATCTATGGAATCCGCGATTTTTATAGGACAAAAAAAAGGTTGAACCAAACTAATACAAAAAAAATATAAATAGGTTTCACGCACTAATTTAGTGCATGAAAGGACCAAACTGCAAAAATAAAGTTTGCTTTCACGCACTAAATTAGTGCGTGAATGAGCCAACAAAAAGTCATGCTTTTTGACCTTTTCAGCCAATGAGTTTCAACTCCCATTTCTATTTTCTCACATCATTTGTCTTCCATTAGCTGCCTATCTGCCTTCTCTTCTTCTTAAGTTTTCATTGCACTTCATCGCATGGAGTTCGGAATCAAAACGCCTCCAAAAAAATTACTTTATTTTAATTGTTTAATATATATATATGAGACACATAATTTTTTTTAATGGGCCCACAACCGACGATGAGAAAGTGAGCTCAACTCACTCTTTTTAATAGTAGAAATTATATTCCCAACCTATTAACCTATATATCCAACTCAAAAATCTAGAACCAATAAACCGGAAAAAGAAAAAAAAGGGGGGGGGGGGAATCCATAGTTAATCCTGGACCCACCGAAGAGATTATTGTACTACCAAGAGATTTGATGACTATAACCTAGTTTCAGCGAAATAACACTAGATCCATATAGCAAGATATTATTGTACGTCAATTTTGAACTCTTCGATAGTACACGTGCGGTATTTTCACAACAGGATTCGATAATTATAATAGTTTAGGCTTGCGCAAATATTTATTCCCTGCCTTATTTAAGCGGGTGATGGTCATATATTACATTCTATTCAAGAAATTAAATCCCATAGTAAACCAAAACTACTGTTGACTATCAATACAATCAAACCTCTTTATAATTGTCATTCGTTATAACAACATTTCACTATAATGGTCTGATTTTCTCCGAAACCGATTTTTCATGTTATATTCTACTTCTTTATTACAACATTCTACCTACAACAGCAGTGACATTCATTATGACGGTACACTCTTCATAAAATTATCCCTCTATAATTCAAATATCGTTTTGAAGAAATAATGGAATTCTACCTACAAATGACAACCCAATGCTAATAGTGAAAATTTAGAATTTGATGAGGATATTGGTAGTGTATCATCACTTATAGCCCAAAGCCCATCTCGTAACACCAATCAAGCAATGGATGCTAACACTTATACGTACGGAGTTTGAAGCAGCACTTTCAATCCTCGAAACTTACACGGATGAAGAGTATATTGCACAAATGATTGGAGTGGAAGAACAAGAGACATTGAATTGACAATGAAAGTGTCGATGAAGAGCCTCAACCTACTGCTATTTGGGTATAGAAGAGTCAACTGTTAAGCTAGCTCTTGTTTTACACCTCGAGAAAAAACAAGACTAAAGAAATCGTAATTATTTGCATTTTTATCTCTTACCTTGCACAATACTACAATAAAAGAACAACATAACAAAAACCCTAGTTCAAACAAGTGGAAGACACAAAATCAGGAGGAGGAGTTAAACCACATGTTGCAAGAACTGAAAGTGCCAGCGAAAGGAAGATATTAAGGTTAAGAAGTTTAAGCCTTATGGTTGTGCATAGACAAATAGCAGCTTCTAGCTTTAGTAGTCCTTGCAACACTGGGCAGCATATATGTTCCACTGGATTCCCTATTCCTGTTAGCAAAATAATCTGTATGAGTTTTAAATAAATTTACAACACAATTTGTAAAAACTTAGTAAAATTAGATTACACTGAACCCTTTTAGCAACTAGAGAAGTTGTAATGTAATATATACACCTCTCTTTTCGTCTCTTTTTCCTATGTGGGACAAATGGCTTAACCAAAGCAAAAGAGACCTTTTACATTCCCTTAACTTTCCATCCCATCATTTCCCATTCACTAATATCCACTACTAAAAAACTGGCAAAATTCGACGGACAAAAAATCGACGGACTGCGTCTCTTTGAAAAACTGACGGAAAACCGACTCAATGCGTCGGTTTTGTGTATTTCTATTTTTTATTTTATTTTTTTTAATTAAAAAATTGACGGAGGTTGTTTTCATAACCATTGTTGGATTGTGCTTTTTGTTAGAATTCGATAAGTTATTAGAATTGTTATTGATCATTCAAAATTAGAATTGGTTGAGATTGTGCTTTTCAAAGTTAGACTTGTTAAGTTATAGTATTTCTATAACCTCAATACTAAAATGTAGATTTTATTTCTCTAAATTTACTTTTCAATTTTTAGAATTGGTTGGAATTGTGCTTTTCAAAGTTAGAATTATTAAGTTATGTTAGAATTATTAAGTTATAATATTTCTATAACCTCAAAGCTAAAATGTAGACTTTATTTGACTAGATTTATTTTTCAATTTTTAGAATTAAAGTTAGAATCCATAAGTTATAAAAGTTAGAATTGTTATTGAGAATTCAAAGTTAGAATTGGTTGGGATTGTGCTTTTCAAAGTTAGAATTATTAAGTTATGTTAGAATTGTTAAGTTATAATATTTCTATAACCTCAAAACTAAAATGTAAACTTTATTTGACTAGATTTACTTTTCAATTTTTAGAATTAAAGTTAGAATCCATAAGTTATTAAAGTTAGAATTGTTATTGAGAATTCAAAGTTAGAATTGGTTGGGATTGTGCTTTTCAAAGTTAGAATTATTAAGTTATGTTAGAATTATTAAGTTATAATATTTCTATAACCTCAAAACTAAAATGTAAACTTTATTTGACTAGATTTACTTTTCAATTTTTAGAATTAAAGTTAGAATCCATAAGTTATTAAAGTTAGAATTGTTATTGAGAATTCAAAGTTAGAATTGGTTGAGATTGTGCTTTTCAAAGTTAGAATTGTTAAGTTATAGTATTTCTATAACCTCAATACTAAATTGTAGATTTTATTTCTCTAGATTTACTTTTTAATTTTTAGAATTGGTTGGAATTATGTTTTTCAAAGTTAGAATTATTAAGTTATGTTAGAATTATTAATTTATAATATTTCTATAACCTCAAAACTAAAATGTAGACTTTAATTGAGTAGATTTACTTCTCAATTTTTAGAATTAAAGTTAGAATCCATAAGTTATTAAAGTTAGAATTGTTATTGAGAATTCAAAGTTAGAATTGGTTGGAATCGTGCTTTTCAAAGTTAGAATTGTTAAGTTATAGTATTTCTATAACGTCAATACTAAAATGTAGATTTTATTTCTCTAGATTTACTTTTCAATTTTTAGAATTGGTTGGAATTGTACTTTTCAAACTTAGAATTATTAAGTTATGTTAGAATTATTAAGTTATAATATTTCTATAACCTCAAAACTAAAATGTAGACTTTATTTGACTAGATTTACTTTTCAATTTTTAGAATTAAAGTTAAAATCCATAAGTTATTAAAGTTAGAATTGTTATTGAGAATTCAAAGTTAGAATTTGTTGGACATTTAAATATTTCTGAACTTTGAAGGTCAATTTAGATCGTATTTGATGTGTTTAGATAGTGTTTGATGTGTTTTAGTATTACTTAGGGTGATTATATGTGTTGTAGCTCATTTAGAATTGAGTTGGAGCATTTTATTGCTAGTTTTGAGCAACTTTTGGTACTGGTTTCTGTGCAGGTGTGGTTGCAGAAAATGCATGGTTTGCATGCTAGAAATTTTCCAGAAAACTGACTCAGTCTGTCAGTTTTATGAAAATTAATTTTGCAGATTTTACAGAAAATCGACTTTGTCCGTCAGTTTTCTGGAAATTAATTCTTAAATTTTATAAAAAAACCGCACTGTGTCGGTTTTTTAATTAAAATAAAAAAAATTATATGAAAAACTGACGCAGTGCGTCATTTTTTTCATAAAATATATATTATTTATATATAAGATAAAAAATCAGAAATTAATAAAACCGACTATGTCCGTCAATTTTTTTATTTTTTTTATTTTTTGAATAAAACCCGACGGAGTACGTAACCGACGCAGTCCGTCGGAAAAAACCGACGTGGTCCGTCGGTTTTCCAAAAGCGAGGCTATGAAAACCAATAGACCTTAAAAGGTCGGTTTCCCGTCAGTTTCATTAAAAAAACAGACGTTGGACGTCGTTTTTGTCAACGATTTTTTCCCTTTTTTTAGTAGTGATCAAAACCCAACAATTCCTACATGCACTAATCCTCTAAGTACATCAAGACAAAGCCCAAGTTTCAATGCGTCTATAGGACACATGGCTGGTGGCGGGATAATACCAGGAATGCCTCTTCCCCTATCGCCACCTGGTCTGCCTCCACCACCAGGAGGCCCGTAGGGTGGATATCCACCAGCATATGGCCTTCTCCGGGAGGATTTGTTATTGGTGGAATAATTCCAAGAGGGTTTGTAATTGGTGGAATAATTTCAAGAGGGTTTATTATAGGTAGAAGAATGCCAGGTGGCCTAGTGACAGGTGGCAGGATGCCGGTGGCTTGGTGACTGGAGGCGATATGCTAGGCAGACTGGTGATTGGAGGCATTACGATTGGAGGATTGACTATAAGTGGTAAAATACCAGATGGTGGCTTGATGACGGGAGGCAGAAAGCCAGGTGGCCTCGTGAGTGGAAGCAAAATGCCAGGTGGCCGAGTGACTAGAGGTGGACAAACGATAGGCGGCAAAACCCTAGGAGGCTCTCCGCCATGATGAGGTGGCGGTTTGGTGGTTGGTATACGTGGTAGCTAGTAATATGCTTCACAACTTTAAAGATACTTAGCTCCCGCTTAGCCATAGCTTTTGGAACATATTTTAAAAATATTTTTTCAAATCTGTGTTTGGTCAGTTAACAGATTTTGAAAAACAAATCTTCTAGTTCAAATCTGTTTTTGGGCCAAGATTTATCTATTGGCCTTTCTAAATGTTTTCAGTGACGAATGTTTTAATCCCAAAAATTGTCACTGCTTGTAATGCCCAATAACTAATTATTGAGTCTCTATATCCAAAGGCGTCTCACATTTGCACAAATTGAAATGCAGAAAATAGTGTGATTCAATAAAATAAATCACAAATTGAGATTTATTCAACAATAAAATTACAAAATTAGTAAGATAAGAGTACTGAAACCAAATTCAGCAACAAACTTAAAACACATAGAAATATTTTGGGATTAACAAGTATGTTTGTTATGATTGGGTATTCTTGATCGTTTTTAGAATTTATGGGTATAAAACATGTTTCGAGTTTGTTATATATACATTTTTTTTTAAATGTGAAATATGTTTGGAAAACTATGGACAAACACATTTTCAAAATTTGAAAAATTTCACCCAAATTTAATTTTCATTTTTTTTTGGGGAATCTATGGCCAAACGCTAACTTAGCCATCAAGATTAGGGATAAATTAGTTAGGGGCTTTATCACTTGCATTTACTAGGCAGGTCACACTTTGGTCCTCGTTTAACTTAATTACTTACTAGTAAAGCGCGGTCCTAAAAGACCTCTTATATATATATATATAAAGTTAATAATAATAATAATAATAAAAGTATTTTAAAATTATTCTTAATATAAAAATTCATAGAGATTATACTTCAAATTTTAATGTGTTTTATTATTAACACTTCATTTTACATTTCTATCTACTCTTCATCTCCTGAAAGTTTTCATTTCTAAAAACACTTGAGTTTTGTATAAGCCATATAGGTATAACTATATCTTGTTCTTTTTCTTAACGTGTAATGAAAGAAAATAATTTTAAAAAATTGGTCTCTTTATGTGAGTATGTATACTAAAATTTAAAACATGATTTCCTAGTACATTTAATTTATGTAAATAAGTATTTAACTTTCTTTCTTTGAACAGAGAGTTCATGAATAGTGTCATATTTTTATTAAAAAGATTGATATATTTTAATAGGGGTGTACAAAGTAAACCGACAAACCGCACCAAATCGATAAACCGAATGAAACCGAGAAGAAAACTCTACTAGTGGTTTGGTTTGGTGTGAAAAAAACCCGACCATAATTGGTTTGGTTTGGTTTTAGCTAAAAAAAGTCAAACCGAATCAAACCAACCCGACACTATATGTATTCACTTTTAAAAATATTTTATACATAAAAATATTTATTTGTAATGTAATTTATAAATATTTCTTAATTTTTTTTCGTAGTTTTTTGTCTTTTATCATATTATATTTCGAGCTTGAACTTAGAATTTTGAATGTCAATAAGTTTTATATCCCACGGATGTTAGTAACTCAAATAAAGTCCAAACCGAAACCAGCTCAACACTAATGCTAACAAAAAAATTCAATTCTACCACTAGGAATGACAATAATGTTGGATATCTATCCTTTAGTTTTGCATAATTAGTTTAGATAGTGAAAATACATAACATAATTTTTTTCTTTGTCATGTAATTAATACTGATTAGCGATACTTATTTTATCATGACTTAGTACTTTTAGATTATGGTCATTTTCTTTATGACTTATTAATTAACAATATTCATTTTAACCGATTTTATTATTTTTTTGTTGAATATTTTAATACAATGTCGTCACTCATCTCACATTTTGTATTATTTTTTTAAGAAATTCCTTAATTCTTAATTATATAGTTGTATCTTACTAGGACTAAAGAAATATTTGAAGTAAAAGTTAAAAGTTTTGTATGAAGATTTTCCCCCCAAAAAACCCGAAAAAACCGAGAAACCCCTAGGTTGAAAAACTCGAATTTTATTGGTTTGATTTGGTGTATAAATTTAAAAACCCAACGCAATTAATTTTGTTTCGTATTTAAAAAATTCGAACCAACCCGGTCCATCTACTCCCCTATCTTTTAACAATTGAGCGTGCTAGCACATGAGGTGGAGAAGAATACTTTTCTCATACCCTAACTTGATCAATTCAAAAATATTTTTTGCCTCCTTACTTTGTTAATTAATGGTGTAAAATGAAACCTCCACTTTTCTCTTTAAAATAATCACTCTCAACTAAAGTTATCAATAAGAGAAAGAATTACAAAACGGAGTTACACTGAATTCAAAAGGTTGAAATGAAATTGGGAAAGCAAACGTAAGAGAAATAAATTAAGAGGGTTCTTAATGCAAACACATGCCCATCTCCTTTCATTTTATCCTGAAACTTATATTGATCTTGGAGTAAAATGTAGTCCTCATTATAATTTCACTAAAATGTGAGCTTCAAATTTATTGACACAAGCATGCATGACAAAAGAAAGCTTGTAACTTTGCTTCTCAATTTGAGACAATTCTTTTTTCCATTGATCTTGTCACCCCTTTCTAAAATTAACCATCTTTAATTTGCGATGATTTATCAACTCCTCTAAATTAAAATTGCATTCCCTGGATTCTGTCCTGCAAATCAAAGTCACGTCTTCACTACCAACACTATTACTATGATGCAAATTTTGGTGTAATGTTCTCATGAAAAAAATCTTGAGATAAATAATGAGCTGTGACTAAACCTGTTAACCGGTTTGAACAGGACCAAACCGGTAACCGGTTAACAAATCGGAACCGGCTAAAAACTCGAAACTGGAATCGGTCCGGTTCAAACATGTCTAAAACCTCTTTTTTTTTGTATATATATATATATATATATATATTAGTATTTATTAGTATATTGTAGGTATATTTACATATGTTATATAAGTTTCTAAGTAATGTTTATATATTTACTGATTAACAAGCTTACAACAAGTCAGCAATACAACATATAAGTGTATACTTCTTAAATTTTGTTGTCATATAAAAAATATCCGCTTGATAACCGGGTTTATATTTATACTTTTGTAAACCTCTAGCTATTTCCGCTAAGTAGGCTAAAATTTCGATTACCGTGGGATAGAATTGTTTAGACAAGCAAGAATTTCATTATAAAAATTTTCTAAGAGGTCAACACATTCCTTAACATCTTCCCAATGCGTAAAATTTAACCAATCATCATTATTAATATTATATTTGTTATGAACTTATTGTGTGGAAATCCTATACTCTTAGCATAATGTAAATGTAGTCTACCTAGTCTCAATTTCTACTTGAATTTTTCTAGTTCTAAGATTATTTTCTACACAACAATTCTTAAAATCTCTAAGTCTTCCCCTATTAGCATTACAAAAAAGAAACACAACCGTCTCTCTAACTTTTTGAATAGAATCGTCAAAATGCACAAGACCATCTTTAACAATTAAGTTTAAAATGTGACAACTACATCTCACATGAAAAATATTTTTTAGCAGAGGGTTTAATTCTCTTTTTAAAAGACCAATCACCTTTGTATTATTAGAAGCATGATCTAAAGCAATACAAAGTGTTTGTCTATAAATGTTAAGAAATCTTATAATGGTAGACATTGAATCTGCTAAAATTGTTTCATCGTGACGACCTTTTCGTTTATCATATAAAACAAATATAATTCTTTTTTGCATAACTGATGAGTCGTGAAATTACGGGATATTCGATGCTAATTCCTTAAGCTTTTGTGACTCTTTAAGCACTTTTGTTATTACTTTTTTGTGTATTTATGTTGTTTTGTAGAATAAGATGCCCGGAGAGCAAAACGGACCAAAATAGAGCAAAAATAGAACAATCTACACTTTCTGGAAGCATCTGCTAATAGCACATGCTGCAGCATGTTGAACCCGCGAGTAGCACTTGGTGCAGCATGTTGTGCATGCAGCATCTACGAATAGCACTTGGTGCAGCATGTTGAACCCGTGAGTAGCACTTGGTGCAGCACATGTTGACGGAGAAATTGGCACAACCTGCTACGGTTTTGGCACAACATACGACTAGCATGTTGCACCTACAACACAACATGCGAGTAGCATGAGAGTATTATTGTCCAAATTTTGTTCCCGTTTTTGGAATGATATAAATACTCTTTTAGGGTTTGTAATAGACATCTTTGGCAGTTTTTCATCATGTTTGGAGACTAGGTTTATACACCACACTTTGGGGTTGAAGATTTGAAGATTTGGTTGAGCATTTCTTAAACCTTTAATTCATTTCTTCAATTCCTTGCTTTGTATTGATTATCTAAGTTTGTAGCTTTCTATTCCATTACTTGAATCTTGTTTATGAAAATATTCTTGATTAAAGTTTGGTCTGAAACTCTTGTTATGCTTATGTATTGAATGGTTTTTATTGCTATTGAAGTGGGTCTTTGTTGATTTAATTAATCTTGTTCTTGAATGTTTTCAAAGGGATTAGCTAACTCTAGGACTCACCTATTTACTTTGATTGAGCTTGGAAGAGGAAATCTATGTTGGGAAAGATTAATTAACAAGAATTTGGGTCATTAAACCCATCTAATAACTTGATATAGGATTAGGAAAGTTACTTGAGATTCGATTGGTTGTGCTTGATATCACACTCTAAGGCTTGGAAAAGCTTAGAGTGAAATTCATTGATTTGGTTGGAAGACTTTCAATAAGATTTTAGAAACCATTATATATTAACATAAACCCACTCTTAGTTGTAATATCATAAAATATATTGGATCGTTACTTGAGAGCTCCTTGTATCCAAGCTTGTGGACATTGATCATTTTACTCGCTTTCTAGGTTAGTTTACATTTCCGCATTAGTTATAACTTTCTCAAAAAACCAAAATATTATCTATCGTTTGGCTCTAGCATAGTTGGTGAAAGTTCCTTACTTTCTTAATCGCCTAGTATATTGTTCTCTCTGGGATCGACCCTGACTCATAGTTGGGTAAATTATATTCCATACGACTGTGTGCACTTTCTTTTTGAGGAGTGGATTTGGACGTTATCAATAACCCAATTGTCATCAACCCACTGACATGTTATATCAAAAAAATCTAACTTGTTAAGACTAAGACCCAAATCAGCGGTAATAGAAACATTACAATTTAAAGAATAAAATACATGGCGCAAATAAAATATATATTTTTTTATACAAATCTATAAAAATGGTAAAAAATCATAAGCTAGCATTTTAGTTATTTCTACACGCTCTTTTTTCTTGTCATACTTAATATTTTTACTGGTTCGTGGGTCTATTGTCATTTGAATACTCCCCACATTTGAACCTGTCACGACCCAACACCGTAGGCCGTGACTGGCACCCTAGTTGGGCACCCTGACGTACTCATTCAATCGAATAACACCCAACTAGACTATACGGCCATAAATACTATATGCTGTCTCAAACTATATCAAACTGTTCAAACGCATCTCAATGCAACCGTGTGCGGATATATAAATATCTATGTCAAAAAGCCGGCAAGGCTATCAAATGGCACAACGAACCAAAACATATACAGAATGCACGCTGACAAGGCTGCCATAGACATATACAAAATGCACACCGCCGAGGCTGCCATAACGAACGGGATCATACAAACACTCCTGTACAGAAGTAGGCACACACACCCACAAATACGTCTACAGACCTCTAAACAGACCAACATAAACATATGGCGGGATAGGGCCCCACCGTACCCCTGATCGAATATATACATACATAGCGAACAAAAATGTATATACCAAAAGTGTATGTTCTAAAATGAGAAGAGCACTCCCAACCGCAGAAGAGGATGTCCTAAACGGGTGGATCACCGAACTGTGCGTCTGTACCTGCGGGCATGAAACGCAGTCCCCCGAAGAGAGGGGATCAGTACAAAATATGTACTGAGTATGCAAAGCGGAATATACAGAAACAAAATCTGAGACAGTAACGAAATAGAAGTACCGAACATAAGTACAAATCCAATCATATCCAAATGTTTAGTTTCAAAATATGTAAGTCATGCATAGGGTACAGAAGAATATAGTCGCCTGCCTGTCGATGGCGCCATAACACAGCATAACACCAGAAAGGTTTCAAATCTCCGAATTCCCGTCGCATATCATAACACAACAAAACGCCGTACACACCACAATGCCATACAAAACATACCACCAAATACAAGTGGAACCCGACCCTCTTTGGCGAGTAGCTCGGCGAACCATAAACACAACATAACTCCGGAGTGTATCAAAGTGCACACGACAACAGAACCGGCCTGGGACTCGGCGAAAGGATAACAGAATGCACGAGTAGAGTCATGAGTAGTCATATGCATAAAATCATTATCATGAACTCAAACATAAGTAAAATGGTCATACTTGAAAATCGAAATAATAGTATAACAAATTCTTTCAAAAGTTCTCCGAATTACATAAAGGAAAGTCGCAGGACCCACGGCCGGGTATTGATTCGAGTCGGACCCGCCTATGGAAAACATACTCGTCATAGGCCATGCAAACTCATACTAAAATATCCAAACAATCCGAGCCTTTATGTGAAAGATATGGCATTCAAAAATTACGAAATTCTTTAAAGTGAAACTTTTTTATACAAAGTTTGTAAGGCGATTATTTCAAAGACGTAATGGTTCATACTTTTATCAAATCGTACATAAGAGTGCCAAGGAATATATGTAGATCATATCATGCTCGGATATCGAATCATATGATTTTCCTAAAGGCTCGTAATCTAGCCTATCCAAACTAAGGCATGCCAAAAGAAGGAAGGTTGGATCTTTACATACCTCAAACGCACTCTAAGATAGCCAATCAAAAGTAAATCCCAATCTACGCCTTGGGCTCCCCAAGGTCTACAAGTACGCAAACGAATATCAATATTAGCTAAGGGCACTTAAGCCATTTATTCCAATTAAATTCTACAGAAAATTCGGCAGCATTTCCCCTGTAAATAGGCCATCCTGAGAATTTAAATCACTCAAAATAAACAACAACAACCACAATAACCAACCTAGCAACATCGATAATCAATTCGAGAGACAAAATAACAATAGTAACTCTATTTTACATCATTCAACAACTTTCCAAATATTCAATTCAACGACTTACATTCAAGCCACAATATCGCTCACACATTCGATTATCAACCCGAATCCTTACCAACAATATTCAAGGGCATTCTAAACAATTCACATAATATTTCCAACAATCCAACAATTTGCTCCAAAAGTGGCCGAAAATAGCCCCCCTAGCCGAGAGCAGCCCTCTTTTGACTTTCTTCACTTTCAAGTCATGTTTTGTATCACAATCCATAATATAACGACATCATTCTCATAAAATATACAAATTACATCAACGCACAATAACCCTAAAATCAGCCCACACAATTTCAACATCTTTCTTGAGTCATTAAACGCTTATTTCCAACTAGAATTCATAACGACAACAATTAAAACATCATGCAATATTAATTCATTCTTTGCTACAAATTGGAGGCTATACACGACCACACTATAAATTTACACATATTGATGATTTTTATTCTCTTCCCCACTCTACAACAATCAAACATGCTACAAAGAATTAATTTATCAATTCTATCACAACACCCATTTACATAATCACACCCACATTACACGGCTCAACCACCAATCACACACCCCACTTCCAACATACTATATTCATGATTTTCATCCATAATAACATACTATAATATGCATACAACATTTATAACACATAAAAAAGATTAGAACTCACCTTTCTTCTTCAATCCACAAGAAGGCTAGGGTTTATGATTCACAAAACGGATGACCCAATTGCTCCAACGACACTTCCACACTACTTATGGACCTCAATATAGTGGATTTTTACCAAAGAATAAATTTTTGGAAGGCTTGAAATGATTTTGGTTTTCTCCCCTTCTTGGTCGTAAGCAGTGGAAGAATGGAGCTCCCAATTTTCTTGATTATTTTTCTAAGTGTTGAAGTGGGAAATGAGGAAAGAAGACTACTTGGTAATCTATTAAGTCCCACACAAAATATCTATATTGTCTTTGGCCCACACAATGTGTTGGACCATTTAAAATTGGCCACACAATGTGTGGGACCCTTCTCCCATATACATGACCACAATGGCCCCTTTTGCACAAGATTTTTAATTCCCAATTTTATGAATTGTGGTCCCAATTTTTCCTAAGTGTTCAATACCAACAATTTCATATATGACTTATATCTCAAAATAAAATCAAATGGTCAAAAGTCCCGACTTCAATTCCCGGAATGGTCTTGGCCTTAAATTATTATAGTTAATTCGGGTTGTCCCAATGTATAAAAATACGGGACGTAACATCCTCCCCTCCCCCCTTAAGAACATTCGTCCTCGAATGTTGGATTAATGCTACAGATTTTACTCAATTTCGGGGGAGTTTCTTTCATAGCCATCCCATACAAATCATTCATAAATCAACATAGTCAAACGTAGAAATTGGATTACCTTAAGGTACTGGAAATAGGTGAGGATACGTTTTCTTCATCTGCTCCTCAGCGTCCCAGGTCATCTCTTCACGGTTATTATTCCGCCACAACACTTTAACCGAAACCACATCTTTATTCCACAACTTTCTTACCTGACGATCCAATATGGCTATAGGTTGTTCTTAATAGGATAGCTCCTCGGTGACTTGCATATCATCTATAGGAAAGATCCATGAAGGATCACCAATACATTTACGAAGCATAGAAACATGGAATACCGGGTGCACCGCTCCCAAATTGGCTGGCAGATCCAATTCATAGGCTACCTTGTCTATTGTACGAATAATATGATACGACCCAATATATCTCGGACTGAGCTTTCCTTTCTTGTCAAATATCATGACCCCTTTCATAGGTGACACTTTCAGAAATACCCAATCTCCAATCTGAAACTCTAACGGTCGACGTCGTTTATCAGCATAAGATTTCTGTCGACTCTAGTCCGCTAATAGTCGCTCTCGAATTAGTTTCACTTTATCGACTGCCTGCTGGACTACATCTGAACAAATTAATTGATTATCACCCACGTCAAACCAGCCGATCAGAGATCTGCATTTCCTGCCATACAACGCCTCATATGGTGCCATCTTAATACTGGAGTGGTAGCTGTTATTATAAGCAAATTCAACTAACGGCAAGTGATCATCCCAACTACCTCTGAAATCAATAACACAGGAACGCAACATATCTTCCAATGTCTAAATAGTGCACTCTGCCTGTCCGTCGGACTGAGGATGAAATGCTGTACTCAGACTTACTTGGGTCCCCAATCCCTCCTGAAATGATCTCCAGAAATTAGCTGTAAACTGGGCACCTCTATCGTAAATAACAGACACTGAAACTCCGTGAAGTCTCACAATCTCCTTAATATGTAATCTGGCATAATCTTCAGTTATGTAGGTAGTCCGAACTGGAAGAAAATGGGCTGATTTTGTTAGCCGATCAACGATAACCCAAATGGAGTCGTACCTCCGGGGAGTGCAAGGAAATCCTACAATAAAATCCATATTAATTATCTCCTACTTCCATGTCGGAATCTCCATCTTCTGCAATAGCCCACCGGGCTTCTGATGCTCAATCTTCAGCTGCTGACAATTAGGGCACTGAGCAACGAACTCTGCTACAACCTTTTTCATACCGTCCCACCAATACAGACATCTAAGATCATGATACATCTTCGTAGACCCTGGATGAACAGAATATCTGGCATAATGTGCCTCACCCATAACCTGTCGCCACAGTCCTGCAACGTCAGTTACACATAATCTGCCCCGGTACAATAATACTCCATCAGATGAAATTTCAAACGGGGTCTTCTCCTTTTCACGGGTTGTGTCTCTGTACTGCATTATAATAGGATCCTCATACTGACGCCGCTTAATCTCACCCAAAATAGAGGAGTCGGCCACTCCTCGAATAGAAATCCCGGTATCTCCAGAATCGACTAAGCGGACTTCCAGGCTGGCTAACTGATGAATATCACGGACCATTTCTTTCTTACCAGACTGTACATCAATCAAACTGCCCATGGACTTGTGACTGAGTGCATCTGTCACGACATTAGATTTCCCCGGATGGTATAGAATTTCAACATCATAATCTTTCAGCAACTCTAACCACCGCCTCTGCCGCAAATTCAGTTCTTTCCGTCTAAAAATATACTGGAGGCTCTTATGGTCCGTATAAATATCAACGTGGACCCCATATAAGTAATGCCGCCAAATATTCAAAGCATGAATCACCGTGGCTAACTCCAAATCATGTGTGGGATAATTCTTCTCGTGCGATCTGAGCTGCCGGGAAGCATAGGCTATGACTCGACCGTGCTGCATCAACACACAACCCAAACCCATACCAGAGGCATCACAATAAACCACATACCCGTCTGGTCCCTCTGGAAGAGCTAAAACTGGAGTTGTAATTAATTTTTCCTTCAACATCTGAAAGTCGCGCTCACATGCATCAGTCCACTGGAATTTCGCTGCCTTCTGAGTTAACTTTGTTAATGGTGTCGCAATAGAAGAAAAATTCTCTACGAATTTTCTGTAATAACCGAGCAAGCCCAGAAAACTGCATACCTCTGTAGGTGTAGTAGGCCTAGGCCAATTCTATACAACTTCAATTTTCTGCGTATCAACCTGAATACCATCTGCTCCGATAATATGCCCCAAGAATGCCACAGAAGTTAACCAGAATTCACATTTAGCAAATTTAGCATGTAATTGTTGCTGCCGAAGAGTTCCAAGCACTGTTCTCAGATGATCAGAATGCTCTTCTGCTGATCGTGAATAAACCAAAATATCATCGATAAACACAATCACGAACATGCTAAGGAAAGGTCGGAATACCCGATTCATAAAATCCATGAATACTGTTGGAGCATTAGTCATCCCGAAAGACATAACTCTGAATTCATAATGCCCGTACCGGGTCCTGAAAGCAGTCTTCGGAATATCTGCCTCTCGTACTCGTACCTGGTGATAACCCGAACGCAGATCTATCTTCGAGAAATTTTGGCACCCTGAAACTGATCAAACAAATCATCAATCCGGGGAAGGGGATACTTATTCTTAATAGTCACTTTGTTCAGTTGCCGATAATCAATACACATTCGCAGTGACCCATCTTTCTTTCTGACAAATAATACCGGCGCTCCCCAGGGCAATATATACTGGGTCTGATGAAGCCTTTGTCTAATAAATCTTTCAACTGCTCCTTCAATTATTTTAATTCTGCCGGTGCCATTCTGTATGGAGGAATAGATATGGGTTGCGTATCTGGAAACAAATCTATAGCAAAATCTACTCCCGTTCAGGCGGAAGACCTGGAAGCTCATCTGGGAATACATCTGAAAATTCATTGACAACTGGAACTGACTGCAGAGTAGGTGTCTCGGCCTCAGTATCGTGCACCCGGACCAAATGATAGATATAACCTTTTTGGATCATTTTCTTAGCCTTCAGGTACGAAATAAACTTACCCCTCGGCGACGCTGTACTACCTGACCACTCTATGACTGGTTCCCCCGGGAATTGGAAACGAACTACCTTCTGCTGGCAGTTAACATTGGCATAACAGGACGCTAACCAATCCATGACCATAATAACATCAAATTCTAACATATCTAAATCTACCAAATCAGCTTTAGTGCAATGATCATATATGATAACAGAACAATCTTTATATACCTGTCTGGTTATAACAGAATCCCCTACAGGTGTAGCTACCTCAAAAGGCTCTATCGGCTCAGATTCGATCCCAATCTCATTAGAAACAAGTGGAGCGATATATGATAAAGTAGAACCAAGATCAATCAGTGCATATACAGATCGGGAGAAAACCAGTAGTGTACTTGTAACAACATTTGGCGAGGCCTCCTGATCCTGGCGGCTAGCCAATGCATATATGCGGTTTGATGGACCGCTAGAACCTGAACCACTGCCACGGCCTCGACCGCGGCCCGCCTTTGCCGGCATACCTCGCCTCGTAGGGCGCATAGCTGAGGGAGTAGAAGATGAACCTGCGGCTGATCCCATCGGCTGAACTGTACTACCAGAACCACTCGCCAACGGGAAATCACGTATCATATGGCCCTGACGTCCGCAAGAAAAATAGGCTCCTGTAGCTTGATAGCACTCCCCTGGGTGGGATTTCCCGCAATAAGTACAACGGGGCCTGGGTGGTCTGGACTGGCTGGAACCTCTAGCTGTCTGTGAACCTGATGCTTTGGAACTCTGACCGCCCCCAGAAGGTCCTACACTGTCAAATCATCTGCCGGCGGACTATGTACCCCGGCCTGACGGAGGAAAATACCTGCCCGACAACTGTTGCTGAGGCTGTCTGCCTCGAGAATCTCCAGAATACCCCGCGGACCTAGCCCTCTGGGGCGACCTCCTGTCTCGATCTCTACCAGAATAATCGACCCTGTGTCGGTCCTCCATACCCTGAGCATGGGCCTGTAACCGGGCGATATCCATATCTGTCTGTGACACTATCGCTATGCAACTGTCAACCAAGTAGCGGTCCAATCCCATCATATACCGATGCATACGGTTAGCCATATCCGCTACTATAGCAGGGGCATATCGAGCCAAAGAATCAAACTCCAAATTATACTCGCGAACACTCCGGCCTCTCTGCTGCAACTGTGGAAATCTATCAACCCACGCTCGCCGTAACTCGGGGGGCAAAAAGTGGCGGAGAAAAGCAGTCACAAACTCATCCCAAGTAGCTGGGGAAGCACTCTCACCCTTGGACAACTCCCAGGACTCAAACCAATTAGCAGCAACATCCCGTAATCTATGCGAGGCCAACTCAACGGACTTGGTCTCTGAATCCCTGACCTGATCTAATGAGCGCCTCATCCCCCGTAGAAGTCATGGGGGTCCCCCTCGGGCTTACACCCGAAAAACTCTGGGGGACCACTTGTCAGAAAATCACGAACCCTCAGGATATCACGCCTGTCACCATCATCATTACCTCTCAGCCCGCGTCTACGAGCCTGTCCCGCTACCAAAGTAGTCAATAACTGCACTGCCTCCCTTAACGTCCTATCCTCCGCCCCTGGGTGAGGAGCTGGAGTCTCGGGCGCCAGAGTCTCTGGAGTTAACGGTGAAGCCGCCCTCTGATCCATAGTGGCAGCGGCTGGTGCTCTAGACTCCTCTGATGATGAAGACATAGCAGAGTCTGTTGGCCGGGGCACAATATTAGGCATCATCTGAGCAAGGGTCCGAGTACCCTTCTGAGCCCGGCTAGTCTCTTCGACCGCTGCTGACTTGCCCTTCTGGGTAGCTGTTGCCTTTTTCGGAGGCATCACTGAAAGAAACACAATAACGGGTCAGAACAGATTCATCCTAACAGCACAAATCTATCGTACGATCTAAGATTCAAAGAAAGGAAACACCCTAAATGTCCTGTAGCCTCCTGTTTATAGATGTGATGCACAACACACCGATAAACAAGACTCTACTAGACACGGTCTATAGACATTCCGAGGAAAAACCGCTCTAATACCACTTCTGTCACGACCCAACCCCGTAGGCCGTGACTGGCGCCCTAGTTGGGCACCCTGACGTACTCATTCAATCGAATCACACCCAACTAGCCTAAACGACCATAAATACTATATGCCGTCTCAAACTATATCAAACTATTCAAACACATCTCAACGCAACCGTGTGCGGATATATAAATATATATGTCAAAAAGCCGGAAAGGCTATCAAATGGAACAACGGCCCAAAACATATACAGAATGCACGCCGACAAGGCTGCTATAGACATATACAAAATGCACGCCGACGAGGCTGCCATAACGAACGGGATCATACAAACACACCTGTACAGAAGTAGGCACACACACCCACAAATACATCTACAGACCTCTAAACAGACCAACAGAAACATATGGCGGGACAGGGCTCCGCCGTACCCCTGATCGAATATATACATACATAGCGAACAAAAATGTATATACCAAAAGTGTATGTTCTGAAATGAGAAGAGCACTCCCAACAGCAGAAGAGGGTGTCCTAAACAGGTGGATCATTCTACTGTGCGTCTGTACCTGCGGGTTTGAAACGCAGCCCCTCGAAGATAGAGGGTCAGTACGAAATATGTACTGAGTATGCAAAGCGGAAAATACAGAAAACAAATCTGAGACAGTAACGAAATAGAAGTACCGAACATAAGTACAAATCAAATCATATCCAAATGTTTAGTTTCAAAATATGTAAGTCATGCATAGGGTACAGAATAATATGGTCGCCCGCCTGTCGATGGCGCCATAACACAGCATAACACCATAAAGGCTTCAAATATCCGAATCCTCGTCGCATATCATAACACAGCATAACGCCGTACACACCACAACGTCATACACAACATACCACCAAATACAAGTGGAACCCGACCCTCTTTGGCGAGTAGCTCGGCGAACCATAAACACAACATAACTCCGGAGTGTATCAAAGCGCGCACGACAACAGAACCGGCCCGGGACTCGGCGAAAGGGATAACAGAATGCACGAGTAGAGTCGTGAGTAGTCATATGCATAAAATCATTATCATGAACTCAAACATAAGTAAAATGGTCGTACTTGAAAATCGAAATAATAGTCATAATAAATTCTTTCAAAAGTTCTCCAAATTACATAAAGCAAAGTCGCGGGACCCACGGACGGGTATTGACCCGAGTCGATCCCTCCTATGGAAAACATACTCATCATAGGCCATGTAAACTTATACGAAAATATCCAAACAATCTGAGCCTTTATGTGAAAGATATGGCATTCAAAAATTACGAAATTCTTTATAGTGAAACCTTTTTATACAAAGTTTGGAAGACGATTATTTCAAAGACGTAATGGTTCATACTTTTATCAAATCGTACATACGAGTGCCAAGGAATATATGTAGATCATATCATGCTCAGATTTCGAATCATAGGATTTTCCTAAAGGCTAGTAATCTAGCCTATCCAAACTAAGTCATGCCAAAAGAAGGAAGGTTGGAGCTTTACATACCTCGAACGCACTCCAAGATATCCAATCTAAAGTAAATCCCAATCTACGCCTCGGGCTCCCCAAGGTCTACAAGTACGCCAACGAATATCAATATTAGCTAAGGGCACTTAAGCCATTTATTCCAATTAAATTCTACAGAAAATTCGGCAGCATTTCCCCTGTAAATAGGGCATCCTGAGAATTTAACTCACTCAAAATCAACAACAACAACCACAATAACCAACCTAGCAACATCGATAATCAATTCGAGAGACAAAATAACAATAGTAACTCTCTTTTACATCATTCAACAACTTTCCAAATATTCAATTCAACGACCTACATTCAAGCCACAATATCGCTCACACATTCGATTATCAACCCGAATCCTTACCAACAATATTCAAGGGCATTATAAACAATTCACATAATATTTCCAACAATCCAACAATTTGCTCCAAAAGTGGCCGAAAATAGCCCCCTAGCCAAGAGCAGCCCTCTTTTCACTTTCCTCACTTTCAAGTCATGTTTTGTATCACAATCCATAATATAACGACATCATTCTCATAAAATATACAAATTACATCAACGCACAATAACCCTCAAATCAGCCCACACAATTTCAACATCTTTCTTGAGTCATTAAACGCTTATTTCCAACTAGAATTCATAACGACAACAACTAAAACACCAAGCAATATTAATTCATTCTTTGCTACAAATTGGAGGCTATACACGGCCACACTATACATTACACATATTGATGATTTTTGTTCTCTTCCCCACTCTACAACAATCAAACATGCTACAGAGAATTAATTTATCAATTCTATCACAACACACATTTACATAATCACACCCACATTACACGGCTCAACCACCAATCACACACCCCACTTCCAACATACTATATTTCATGAATTTCATCCATAATAACATACTATAATATGCATACAACATTTATAACACATAAAAAAGATTAGAACTCACCTTTCTTCTTCAATCCACAAGAAGGCTAGGGTTTATGATTCACAAAACGGATGACCCAATCGCTCCAACGACACTTCCACGCTACTTAGAGACCTCAATATAGTGGGTTTGTACCAAATAATAAAATCCGGGACGTAACAGAACCCGTTTGCTCTCCCCAAACATCTCATATGAGAATTTAGTGTATTCGTTCCACCATCCTTACTAGTTTGCTTTCTAAAAGAAAATACTTGTCCACATAGGGTACATTTAGCTGTTTGGCTTTCCCTATCCTTAGTCATAAATTTATAAATTTTAGCGGTTGGCTTACGAGTTTTAGGCGGTTTGTCTTTTGTATGTGATTGTGCAGGACATGTATCTCCTATGAAATTTTCGGGGGCTTGTGTTTCATCATCATCATCAATTTCGTTAAAAGTGGATTATTTTCACCAACATCAAAACCTAAAATAGGTGTTTCTTCCATAAATATTTCCTCATTAAGCCCACACCTAACAATACCACTACTATTAAATTGAATTAATTTAAATCACAAGAAAATAAATTGCAACAAATTAAATTGTGAAAAATAAAGATAGAGTTGGAACGAAGGTACCAAATTGCCAGACTAATTTCGAACAAATTGAAGGCGGCTAGAATTGCAAATCCACCAAAGCTACTTCGGATTGTTGCAAAATAACCAACTTCACCAATAATATTAGAATTGCAAAATTAATAATTGAAACTATAATAAGACATTGTAATATTTATTTGAGAGAAATTTAAAGGTGGCTAATTGTTGCAAAGTAACTATAATTGAGATATTGAGATTTGAGAGAAAGAGAAGAGTGAATTGGTGTGGATTAAAATGAAAATGGAGAGGAGTTTATATAGGGGTGGGGGATAGGTTAAGGTGTTAAAAAATGTCTGGCGGTTTTGGGAGGAGGGGGGGGGGGGGGAATGGGTTTGGGACTGTTTGGCAACGACCATTTTTGGAAATGGACCGTTGGCCAGCCTAACGACTCTATTTTAAAAAAAATTTAATTCCACCGGTTTTACCGGTCCGATTCTGGTTTTATTGTTTTAACTGGTTACAGTTCCAAAAAAATTGAAACCAGACCGGTATATAATAAACGGTTAATCAGAACCGATTAACCGGTTCCAGTTCTGGTTTCGATTCCAGTTACGGTTACCGGTTTGAATAGGCTAACCCGAACCAGTTGACAGGTTTACTATATGCTACGAAATAATTATTGCATCGAAAGTGTTTTAGAACAGGATTTTTTTTTAACACGATTGTAGCTAAAGTGTTGAGCCACAGAAGTTTTCATATTTAGCTACGATAAATAATGATGTAGTGGCCCGATTGAGAAAACTAGTACTTGTAAGCTAAATGAGAAAATCCCTCTTTTGTTTACTTTCATGGAGTTTTTTTTCCCCACTCAAATACCTTATTCTCCAACTTATCAACAATTCTGGATTCATTTTGTATCTAAGGGAAATGTTGTATTAGCCTCAATTGTTAGAAGAGCCCTTGAACAACCTTCTACCTATTGGGAGTGTTTCTTGTTTGGAGATATTTCTGGTGCAAATATTTCTCTTTAGGTAATCGGGAAACCCGATTATTAAATCTATTTCAGGATTTGGATAGTTGATCCGATGATTTGACTTTTAAAGTTGACTTTTTATTTTTACTTTTGACTTAGGAGTGTCCTAAAAATATGGGAAATTTGGATGGTATGAATTTTCGTGGGTTAATTCTAGAGCGTCCATTTATTTTAGGGAAATTAGGCAATTGGCGTTTAAGCAAAAGACAAAAAAAAGTTGATAAATTGTGGCTTTTCACGCTTCCTTCAACTAGTGGATGTGATGATCCTTTGATAAATCCAGATAAAAATCTAATTTTTGCAAGCTTAAGTTGCAGAAAAGTTTTCGTTTTTGCTTCAGAAACAGAATTTTTAAGGGACATCGCATTTGTTTTTGGGGTCAAACAGAAACAAATTTATTCAACCAAGTATATCAAATAATATGTACTACTAGCTTAAAAATTAAAAGTGAAGAGCACAACTTCCAGTTTGATATATTAGAGTTGTGTTTGAGAATACCAATGATATGATAAACAGAGTGATATCTTTTATTAATCAGGAAAATCAAATTCCAAAGTGAGTGCCGGACATTGGATAGGAAAGAAAAGAAATTGTATGTGCGAGTTAAAGTTTTTTTCTAGCCTTTCTTACTTGATAATGATGTTAACCTCTTCATTTTTTATGTTAAACGAGATTCATACTCCCCTTACACTTAAAGGATTAAATAAAGGAAAATGTATCGAATGAAACACAGGGTATGAGTTAAACAGAAATGAACTATAAAAGGACATGTTAATACACTAAGTTGGCACTATGTGCTAGGCCGGGAGGATCTAACTATACTGAGTCTTATGTGCACCAACTTACCTTATATTTTTTGCAAGAGGTTATTTTAACGTCTTGAAGCTATAACATCATAGTCACATAGCAAACATATTACTATTACGTCAAGATTTCCTTTCTTAGATCAAAACGAACAGTATGAAAAACACAACAACAAACAAATAGAAAATAAAGAAAAACTAACTAGTTATAGAAATTGTCACCTTAATTTTATCATTGATACATTTGAAATTTTTAAAGTTGAAGTTGGAGATAGAGTTGCGCTTGGTTATACTTTTTGCAAAGGAGAGAAGAAAACATTTTGTTGAAATTATAAAAATCATGTTGGAAAACAAGTTATAAGTTCTTTTTTAAATTTGAAATGCAACTTCAAGTTGAATATGCAACTTTCAAGACCAAACACTAATTTTCAAATCTATTACAAAGAGGATAGTTTTAGGATTGTGTCAGTGTAGAATAATGCCACATGTTAGCGATTCTTGGGTTATTTTGAGAATTGGTCATTAGAGTTACATTTTTGATATCATAGAGTATTTTGTTTTGTTGGGATATAATGTAAAGTATAATGTTGTTGCTAATCAATGAAATCTAACAAACAAACAAAAAAACAATTATACATCTTTCTTTTTTTTGTCTCTATTTATTTACATCAGCTTATTCTCCATATGGGTTTGCTTTGTTGTGTTCCATATTTAATATCGCACTTTGTAATTATTGTAATATAGTTGGTAGAGGAGAATTTAGGATTTATAGATCATGGGTTAACTACTAAAAAAAAAGAAGGAAAAAATGTATTAAGTGAGGCTTGATTCTTAAACCTCTAGCTAAACAATTCAACATTCAACCAAGTGCATCATTTAACTTTTTTTTGTAGCATGTGTTCTAACAGATAGTATTATATTAATTTTAGAAAATATATACATAAATATCTAGTTTTAAGGAGAGACCATGTGTTCACGTGCCCCATTTTTGGCGCCTAGTATCGCCCCTGATAGTCGATATGAAATTATGGGTTGATATTTAGCAATTGGGCCACCACAAGTTCATCTTGATATGCTTTTAGTTACACCATAATTGACTCTGATTTTGTTGAAAAAATGAACAAAGTGTTGTAACCGTTAGAAGAACTTCTAAACAGGGAAGTCAAAATTTATGATGTTCTAGGTAAGATATACTTAACACTCATTTTTTTTTATTGACATAGTGAGTTGAATTAAAAACAAAGATAATGTGAGTTCTTTATACTTTGAATTAATTTATAAAAATAAAATAAATAAATCAATAAATAATACTTAAAGATATCATTCTCCATTGTATGTCGTACAAATAGATTGAGTTGAATATATTCATGTAGAAGAAATTAAAGCAAACATGTTCAAGTGCCCTATTACTACTTTAAGTGTAAGTTGCTTCTATATTCCTCCTCTACTCATGCATGTTTAATTTATTTATACATATTTAAAAACAGTAAAAGGAATCTTAGATTTCTCTTTATAAACGGTAAAGTTTCTCTATGTTTTATTCTTTGATCTTTAACTTTTTCTTACTTGCACCTCGATGCAGATCTATCTATCGTCTACTCCTATTCAAATAGGAATTAAAGCAAGTAGAATCATTCAAAGAATCACTAAAATTCTATAATTCAAGTTACATATTTTCTATGTCTTCGGCTTGACTTTGTCCCCTTTAGTTGCATTAAAAAAATGATAACTAAACTAATATTTTTCACACATACCATATATGTGTGTTACTATTATTTCTCTCCGTTCTTTTTTTTTTTCATTGAAACAATTCGCGCATCGTGCGAGTACGTGTACTAGTAATGTGAAAACTATTATGAAAAAAAAGTAAATGAATAATTTTTATGACCAAATTAGTTTTAAATTAATTAGTTGGACGTAATCATGTAGTAATTTTTTTTTTTGCCAAAACATATTAGGGAGGAAACACCAAATTTTGGTCCCACGTGACATGATTTTTTGAGTTGATTAGTGAGCAACAAAAAAATAATTAATCCATCAAAAACCGAAAAAACAAAGAAAGAAAAACACCGAAATAGATACTTAGGGCCTGTTGGGCCATGAAAATTTTCACTTTTTCCAAAAAATATTTTCGCTTTTTTTGGAAATCAACGTTTGACTATGAAAATTATATTTGAGATTTGAAAACCAGCAAAACACTTGTTGTCACTTTTAACACATTCAAACAACCAAATATTCTTTGAAAAAACTATAGCCGGACACAACTCCATCTTCAACTCCAAAATACCAAATCAAGTGAAAAATATTTGATTTTCATGACCAAACACCTATTTAAAGAATACTCGCTCCGTCGCATATTACTTAGCCACGTTACTAAAAATTATGTCCCAAATTACTTTTTCATTTACAAAACCAAAATAAAATTAATTAAGTCTTTCCCATCTTAACCTTAGTTTAGAATGTTCTTGAAAATAGGGGTGTGCATAAACCGGTTTCTCGATAAACTGAAACAATAAAAACGCTATTGGTTTATGATAGGCCTGTGCACTAATCAGTTCAATCCGAATTTTTGAACCGATTCGAATCAATTTGGATAATACAATTCAATTTTGATTTACAAATGCAATTGTAAAATATTACGGTTGAATGGTTCGGATACGGTTTGCTTCAATTATCAACCGAACAGATCCGAACAAACCGAATTTGTATGCCACTAGTGACTAATATGACTAATTTGGTATATGTAATGTGGTGTTGGCGGATTTTTATGCTTGCACAAGTTGTCAAGCTCTTGTTTTGCTATTTATATGATATTATGCTTGCAAGTTTATGTTTTTTTCTTGGTTAATGTCTTGGTTATAAGGCTGCAAGTTTAGGATCTCATTATTTTTTGTTATGTTTACTGTAAAACTGAAATGGAATAGTTGCTTGTTTAAATTTTGAATAAACCGAACAAATCGATTTGTGTAACCGAACCGAAATAATAAAAAATGAATCAAATTGTACCTAGAATGGATCGAGTTTGGTTGAGAATTTTAGAAAGCTGAAATTCGAAATTTCAATTCGGTGATGGCCAAAACCGAACCGAACCGATTCATGCACAGGCCTAGTTTGAATGTATTGAAAGTGAAAAAAGTGGGGAAAAAAGTGAAAATAAGGTTTTAGGTGTTTTTCAAAAGTTGTATTTGAAATTTTTATGGCCAAACGTTGATTTTCAAGTAAAGTGAAATAATTTTTTGAAAAAGGTGAAAACATTCTCATTTCCAAACGGGTCATAAGTGTTCGTTCACATAAAAATATACGTATTAATTATAAACTCACCAAGGTTAAATAGTCATTTTATTTTTTGATATTTTCACCCACTGTGGGGTGCCTATATTGAGGCCGATTAAATTCGGATTTTGAAAGCCCCATAATAGAACGACTTGAACCTGAGATCTATGATGATTACTTACCACTCTATACAAACCTTTGTTGGTTAAGATTAAATGATCTAATGAGGTTAGAATAAATGAGCCGAGGGTTTATCGAAAACAACCTCTCTGCCTTTATAAGCTAGAAGTAAGGCCTGCAGACATTTTACCCTTTCCAGGCCCCACTTGATGAGATTATACTGAATATGTTATTGTTATTGTTGTTGAATAAGATGAGAAGTAGTTAGTTAGAGCTAAGTGAGATAAATATTTGCAACCACGTGTCTAGGTATATATTGGATCATTTTTTTTTTTTTTTTGTATTTCACCTGGTGTCTACTGCCGGCATTAGGTTGCCTAAATTTGAATTTTCACCAAGAAATTGTGCTCTCTAACAAAATCTACATAGATTCAGGACTCGAATTTGAGATCTCTAATCGAGGATAAAGGAGTATTTGGTACTTATCACTCCACTATAATTATTGTTGGTATTGATTCAATGTAAATTGATGCAGATATGAGACATGCTATTACGAAATTGGCACATTTAATTTTAAAAATTGATGCGAGTTTAGATACCAAAAATTGCAATAGACATCTTCGTTTGGTATATGATGTGAAATTGAAAATGATTGTACTTAATGCAATGTAGGATCAATTTATCAACAGGTTCAATTACTGTTGAAGGAGTTTGATGTGTATGTGTGCTGATTAAATTTAATTTAAATTTAATTGTATGGTTTGAAGAGACTTGATTATTTGAAGGTTTCCAATCTTTTGGTAGATTGAGTAGTCTTAATTTTTCTTTTTTCTTTATCTTCTTTTGTATGTGTGTGTGGGTAATGTATCTAATGTGCAATGTGTCGGTAGTTATTTGTTACTTCATTTATAATAAGTTATTAAACACCATAAAACTATCTAAGATACATCTCCCATAGTGATAAGAATTTGTTATTTAATTCTTTCCCTAAAAACTAATTTAGAGCTTGTTTGAGTTTGCTGATAAAAGTTATTGACAAGCATCAAAGAACAATTACGAATTTGAATAAAAATATTGAATATGATAATAATCAATTATGGTGTTTAATAGAAAGGTGTTGGTAAATATATTTTTGTTAAAATTATTGAAATGTCCTTAAAGATATTTGTAAAAAACTTATTAACATAAAAAGAACTAATAAAATAAATAGAATAAAAATATAAATAATTTTTTTTAGAAAGAGTATTTTGGAGATTTTAAAAGATATTAAAGATAAAATCGTAAAAGGTTTGGTCAAATAAAAGTGTTTATAAACTGTAAAATCATAAACTAAGGTTGACTAATTGACTTATGAACACTTGACTTTTAAGTACATTTATGTTCATCAAGCACGTAAATAACTCAAAAAAAAAAAATTATTAGCTAGTGTAACTAATTTATAGGTTTAGTCAAACACTCTAAAGTCTAGTTGAGTAAGAAAGAATAAAATTTCAAATTTACTTTAACAAAAAATGACACTCCTACTAATTATACTCAAGTTTAATGTCAATTGTTGCAAGATTTTCCATGGACGAATGTCAAAATAATATCTAGAAATATGTGAATTCTATACTAGGTTGGTAGGTTATGGTTATCCTAATCCTAATCCTAATCCTAATCCTAATCTTGAAAATGAGGTCTATAAACTCGAGGCCGTAGTGAAATGGTCCTTAGACTTTTATCATATGAAATATTTTCCCTTCAGAGTCGAGAAAATTTAGCCTCTAAATAGTTTATCTCATCTGTTAATTAATTGGTATAAAAAATAATCACATAGTTTCATGTATGTGTAATTTAATACAAAGTTCTACATTATTGGATAATAAGGAATTCACCACACCAAAAATTACGATGCAACGAATGGGATTGTTCCTCCGAGATCTTGATTTTGACTGTGGTATAAAAAAATTCTTTGAAGAAAGCGTTTCCCGAATGGACCCTATGCGGCGTGAATCCGAAATAATCGGACTCCAATACAGTTACCGCACACTAGATGGAAAACCAAAAAAAATTAAAAAGATAACAAGAAATTTTGTACCCCGAAAAATATAACAAGCAATTCCAATGATTCTCAGAGCTATTTTTTTTGTTTGTTTTAATCAAATGCTAGTAGCATCACTTCATAAATCTAAAATGGATTATAACAAAAATAAAAACATAAAAAAATGTTCAATATAAAAATATTGTGGAGATGCGGGGTATCCATCCTCGTGCCTCAAGCATGCTAAGCGAGCGCTCTACCATCTGAGCTACATCCCTAGAAGACAGGTCGTAGTTGAATTAAAATAAATTATTTATGGCCGTTAAGGGAAGAAATTTCGAGTCTGGAACCAAAATGCCCCCTAAAAATATTTTTAACCAAAATATCACAACAAAATACAATGTTACCAAAATACCTTTAGCACAGTAAATTACTGTGCTATAGGGCTTAACGGAGATGGCTCCGTCAAGTACTATAGCGCAGTAAATTATTGCGCTATAGTGGTCCTCTTTTTTTTCCGCCCCTCTAGGTTCCCTTCTTCCATTACACTTTTTAACGTACTTTGGCCATATATTAATCATACTTCGGGACCCTGAAACTTTAATATTTTGTATAGAAACCTACTTAATTTTGTGCGATTGATAAGGTAGGCTCAATACATTAAGGATACAAAAAAGTTCGGATGGCTGTATTAGTGGTTAAAAAGTGCTCGAATGCATTTTCATTTGAAGGCTCGGTGACATTAGCTTGAAGTTCTTTACGAATACTTAAACTTGTTCATTAATAATTAATCATAAGTTAGTCAAAATGGCAGCAGTCATACAAAAAAAAAACTTAATTAAATTGCACCATTCATTTATAACATTGAGTAGATGAAAATACTTAACATACTAATATTCTTCAAAATAATAGCATAATCATAAATTGAACTTAAAACTAAAATCACAACATTCTTAATCATCATCAGAGTACAAGTCCTCAATATCGTCCTTAGAATAACATTGGCGGTTTCTTAAGACACATCTTCAGTAACAGTTAGTTCTCTACCGGTTGACGATGCTTGTTTTCGGCCAACTTTAGCATGTAAAATCTACAACGTTTTGCCAGCATTCTGTTGTTTTCCTTTCTAATCCTTTGCACGGAAAGATCCTCTCTCATTTTATTATTGTATTCTCGATAGAATCTGTCGTTAGGGTTATTTGAGTAATGAAAGTCATCATCACCTAGTTCCCAGGTCATACCCATTGCTTCAAAAATGTTTGCTGGAGTGAACGATATAACACGATTAATATCCCTAAATTGGTAAAAAAAATGACATCGTAACTTAATTTTGTGTGGAATGTAGTGTTGGTAACAGTTATTCGTCAAATTAGGTTATATAAAGTTTGATTCGAATCATGACGTTTTTTTGTTTGATAGTTGAGGGGACAATACGATGCGCCAGCATAGCTTAGTAAAATAATGTGTTACATCGCATAACGCATTAAATTAATGCGTTATACTGGTATAACGCATTAATTTAATGCGTTATTCTGACACAACGCATTATTTTACTGCGTTGTGAGAGAATATCATAGTATAACACAGTTGTTTCATGCGTTATGCAAGCCTCCATACATAATTCGATTTGACGTAACACTGCAAGATACTGTAATTGCATGCATGCGTTGGTTCTATATTCAAAATTCAAATCCTATTAATACCGAGTTCGTATAAGGCAAAAAAAAAAAAAGCATAAAATTCTAAGTTTCAACTAGTTTTAGCATTTTGTATTCATCCCAGTTATTCAAAATATGGCAGATGTTCCAAGAATTAAAGTTTATTTATTCTGGGATGGACAAATTATATTCGAGGAAAATAATTTGCACTACGATTCTCCCCCAAAATACCATGTTAAGTTTTCACTTGACTTAAAATTCTCAAAACTACTCCAAGTATTGTATAATAGACTACAAGTTAGTAGAAGTGATTTTGATCTAAATATAATTGGAAAATATCCGGTGTCATTTACGCCGCAAGGTGTACCTAGTTATGGACAGTGATACATTCAAGACGATGATTCGTTGACTGATTTTTTGAAGGCGCCTTATGATTATAGGCAATGCATAACTTTAAACGTCCTTGAAATGTATATAGAAAAGGTGCCCATTAATCGACTTGAAGTCATGGCTAGGGCTCCTCAGGAAGCTCGAAATAGACCTCGTTGGGAAGCCCCGCCTATAATTCAAGCTGAAATCACTCAAGAGGAACCTACTTATCAACACAATTACCCTGACATGAGTACCTATGAAAGCATCTTGACTAGCCAAATGCCTCTAGATAGTTTAAGTCAGCAATTTGACGGGCTGTGGTAAATATTCATTTTGTACAATATGTGTAGTGGTACTTGAATGCTACTAATGATGTCTACGATATTATTTAGGGGTTATACACCTGATATGGATCATATCGGACGGTCTCCTCAACTGGGATAGAGGAATAAGGTTGGAACATCCTCAGCCTATCCAACAACTCAAAGCGATGGTCCTTCCTCACGTTTCGGTGCAGTTGATTATATTCGGTACGTCTATTTTTTTAATATCAATAGTGTTATTTGATGTGTAGTAGTTAAAACACCCTAATTTATTATGTAGGAAATGTGGTGGTTGCACCAAATTATAAACAAAGGCCTGCTCTGGATGGTCCGGATTATCCGAATTATATAGTGACATCATCCAGCGATAGTGAGGAAATACCTAATGCAGAGCAAAGTGACGATGAGATTGAGGTTGGAATTAATCCTTAACATCAAGTAGAACTGTTGCAAGACATGATGGACAGTCCGACACACGAGGAGGAACTGAATTCACAGCAACCATTTGAACAGAAAGAGTCGACTCCGGTTCAACCGCAAAGCCAATTTCGACAGCAAGAGTCGACGCGATTCAGTGGCATTCCGATGAGATCCCCTATTTTGGTCATCTTCAAGATCGTCCAGATGCCTTTGTCTTTACTAGGGATGATGATCATATTCGGCGAAGTTTGTGGAAAGAGCCAGTGGATCTTTTAAAACAAAAGGCTCATATTGAAAAAGGGATGATGGAGTTTAAAGTTGACGATTCCACACGAATAATTTGGCGATTGGTCTGCAAGCGAAAATATCAAGGCTGCGAATGGATGCTCCGTGGTAAGAAAACTGCTGAAAATATGTGGACTATTTCAAAGTTCTACACAAAGCACACTTGTGATATGGGTGACCTCCCAGATGATCATTGCATTCTAGATACCAATATGATTGCTCGTGTATTAGTTGATGACATTGGAAAAAACCCAAGGTATCCCCTTAGGCCACCGAATTTGTTGAGCCACCCCTGACACATAGTTTCTGCAACTTAATTTATATTAGGAGCCTGTTTGGAAAGTCACCTAAGGAATGGATTTGTGTGTAGTTGGGTGTATTTATACAGTTTTGTATGTTTGTCTAAACAAGTCAGCATGGAGTTGAGTGTTATTCAGAGGGTGTAAGTATACTATTCAATTTTCAAGGGGAGGTGAGAACTGATAGTAATTACATTATGTCATTACAACCTAATGTAACTTTTCTAATTTTATTTTATTTTTCTGAAATATATTTAGTAATAATCCTTTTACACTTTCTCATATTCTCATTTTCAACCTCCCAATGTTCTCTCTCTCTCTCTCTCTCTCTCTCTCTCTCTCTCTCTCTATATATATATATATATATATATATATATATATATATATATATATTGAGTATGTTGATTAATTTTGCATTCTATAAATACTCACCTCCTATAATCATTTCAATATCAACCAAACCCAAAATCCTACTTAAAACTACTTAGTAGAAAATGGCTTCTATGAAAACCACCTGCCTTGCTCTCTTTCTTCTTGTAAACATTCTTTTTTTCTCTCTTGTGAGTGCATCGCCTAAACCAATGCCAAAGCCAATGCCAACGCCAACGCTAAAGTCGCCAACACCAATGTCGATGTCGACGCCGATGCCGACGCCAACGCCAACGCCAATGCCGATGCCGATGCCGATGCCGACGCCAATGCCTATGACGACGCCGAAGCCAACTCCAACCCCGAGTCTCAGCTCCCAAGACAAGTGCTCTATTGATACTCTCAAATTAGGTGTTTGTGCTAATGTTCTTGACAATTTACTTGGAGTTAGAATTGGAAATCCATCAAACAAACCTTGTTGTTCTCTCATTCAAGGACTTGTTGATCTTGATGCTGCTCTTTGTTTATGCATTGCCATTAACGCAAATGTTCTTGGAATCAACCTTAATGTCCCTATTTCTCTAAGCCTTCTTCTCAATGCTTGTGATAAAAAAGTTCCATCTGGCTTCCAGTGTCCTAATTGAACAACCTAGCTATGCATTTCTCATGTAATGATAATATATTCCAGTGTGTGGTAATTAACTCTTTGTTGTTATGGTTGTGTAATAAGTGGAATTGAAAGAGTATCTTGAAATAAGTTCCTCTTTGAATCTCATAAGCTTGATATTGTACTTTACCATATAGAAGTCTATTTGTCGTAAGGTTGGCATTTTTCTTTTATCCTTATCTATGGAATCTGCGACTTTTATAGGACAAAAAAAATGTTGAATCAAACTAATACAAAAAAAAAACATAAATAAGTTTCACTCACTAATTTAGTGCATGAAAGGCCAAACTTTTATTTTTATAGTTTCGTCTTCTTAAATATTAGCATGGATATAAATATTATATCTCAAGAAATCGTCCCAACATAGCACTCCCAATATTTCTACCTTCGTGAGCAGTGATTTTATCTTCTTTAACGAGTAGATTTTACAAATTTCATGTAGATATACTTACACCCAATTTTAAATCAAACTATATCAACTTAGCATGGTTAAGTGATTTAATAGGGTGAAGGGTGAGCATATATAAGTAACCACTATCTTGGTTGATAATCAGAGGCGAATCCAGGATTTTAAGAGGATGAGTTCACCATTAGCTATAGGATTTTTTGATTTCTTGTGCCTTTGGTTCGTTACAGCTTAGCGCCTATGGTATTTTTTTTATTTCTTTTGCCTTTGGGACTTGGGGTAATTAGAAGTAAAGGGGGAAAAAAGTCATTACATGTAATATAAAAAAACACGTTTTTTACTTTTGAGTAATTAGAATTATAGAAGAAAAAGGATTTAGAATAATATAAAAATGAAAGTTAAAAGACTGCTTTAGAAAATAAAAGCAAAAAACAAAACCTCGCAAGAGCTAGTGTATATTTTCAAAATTGTACACATAATATATCGAGTTTAGTCAATTGATCATGTGTTCACGTGACCCAAATGTTAAGCATAAATTCACTTCTGGTGATAGTAGTCTATTAGCAAACACATGCTATGCACTGATTGGTGCGTTGTAAATATTGGGTGTGAGCAAATTTTTACTGTAAGGGTGTTAAATGGGTTGAAGTAAATACAGTATTAAAAACGAGTGGGGTCATAAACTTGCCCAAAGTCTGCTTGGGCCAAAATGGACGAGTCTACTTGAACAGCTGAACTACACACAATTGATCATAACTTAACTCAGACAATTCATAATGATTTTCATTTGTTTGTTTGTCCATTTATTTGTTTAATTACAAAATTAAAAATAAAAAAAAATCATTTATTTATTATGACTATATGAAACAAAACAAACTAAAAATGATATCTTCTTATGCGTCGATGAGTTCTTTTATGGGTTACATGTGCAATTTAAATTAGCCAAAACTTTTTGATGTGCTATGTCCAATATGACCCATCAATAAATATATGTTCAAAAATAAATAAATGTGTGTGTGTCCAGCTTAACTCATTCAAGTCTGGGCAGGTTGGACAAGTTATGCATCGACTAAATTTGAAAATGCTCGCGATCTTATGTCCATTAATTAAGAAGTCATTTAATTATTTTTCAGAGCGAAGAGAGGACTGGCCTTAAGAGAGCAAACAAGATCTTGGTAGCTCGGTTGGTTAACTACCTAAACTTTCACCTTATTGGTGAGGGTTCGATTCCCCATGATGTAATTCCCTTCATGTGAAAAAAAAATAGAAGACTTGAGAGTGCGATTTGTCTCTGATATTTCCATAAATGGGGCCAAGCTGCTTTGGAAGAACTATAATTAGCCACAAGCATGTATACACAACCCATGATTCAGATTCTTATAACTGAGAGCAAATTTAACGTTTATTGATGATGTATTATTCCTATTCCTACTACAAATTTAGACATATTGATCTTGACATACAACCTTCCATAATTTCAATGGCATTCATTTTTATCATATTCTGGTGTACATTATTTTTACACAGTTCCCCAATTTGGCTGCTTGCAGACTAAAATTGCGTACTGTATATAATAATCAAATTTAGTCGACATATTAGGGTTTGTTTGGATAAGTGATTTCAACTTTTGCAACTTTGTTTGTTTGCAATTTTGTCAAAAAAGAGGTAAATCTCTATTCATATTTTGAAGAAAAAACATTCAGCTTCTTCAAAAAAAAAAAAAAAACCACTAGAAATAAAGATTCAAACAATTGTTCTCTAATAGAACAATATCATGTATAAGTACTTCACTAAGAAAGAATATAAATGTGCAGCTTAGTAAGTACTATAGTTCGTTTTATCAAAAGAGACTTAAGTAGACGATTTAAATATGCTAAACGGAGACCTGACAAGAGTTACATGGAATTTTTTGGAATCCCATGGGAACCAGGCTCCGTCAAAACCCAAATGATGAAATGGTGCCCTCAAGCCCAAAAACAGCTTACACAAATATCTACTCAAAATTATTCCTATATTTATTTTATGGGAAATATGGAAGGCTAGATGTTCCTACAGATATGGGGAAAAAAAGTTTCAAAAGCCAAAATTGTTTACCAGATTTCCTACTATATAAAATGGATTGTATCAAAGACCAACTCTACTACTCAATGGACATGGATATGCAGGATCTCACCAAACAAGTTATGATCAGCTCACAAAAAATTAATTGCATCACAATGAAGTGGATCAGACCTCCGATGAGTTGGATAAAACTCAACACAGATGGCAGTTACAATGCAACTGATTATATTGGAGCGAGCGAATTTGTTGATGTTGCACCCATGAGGTATGGAAAGTGCCAAACATTGGGAACTACCCGGGGAGGAGTTAGGAAC
>NC_083346.1:118862917-118862987 GCF_019175385.1 Lycium barbarum | reverse complement strand
ATGTTGATTGAGTGCAATTTCCAAATTAGGAAAGATTAGACAGAATGACTGGTCCAAAATTCTAGTTCGT